>NW_027415637.1:0-70404 GCF_964106895.1 Numenius arquata
GGCCCGTACTGTGCAGTAAGGATCCATAGGGTTCCGTAGAGCTTCGTAGGTTCCCTAGAGGCCTCTGGAGTACCGCAGGAGCCAGTAGTGTTCTGTAGGGGCCCGTAGGGTTCCTTCCATAGAGGCTGGCAGTGTTCCGTAGGGGCCTGTAGGGTTGTGTAAGTGCCCGCAGAAGTCTGTAGGAGTCTGTGGGATTCTGTAAGGTTCTGCAGGGTTCTGCAGGGTTCTGTAGGGGCCCGTAGAGTTCCGTAGTGGTTGGTAAAGTTCCCTAGGGCCCTGTACCGTTCCGTAACTGCCTGCAAGGGTCTTTAGGCTTCCGTAGGGGCTGGTAGGGTTCCATAAAGTTCCGTGGGTTCCTGCAGAGTTCTGCAAGTGCCCGCAAGGGCCTGTAGGGGCCCACAGTGTTTCTGCCAGGTTCCGTAGAGTTCCGTAGGGGCCATATTTTTCTGTAGTGGCTGGTAGTATTCTGTAGGGGTCTGTAGGGTTCCGTAGGCACCTGCAGTGTTCTGTAGGAGCCCATAGGGTTTTAGTGAGGTTCCGTTGTGTTGCTAAGGGTCTTGTAGAGTGCTGTCGGGTCCTGGAGTATTCTGTAGGGTTCCAGAGGGCCTCATAGGGTTCCATCGAAATCTATAGGGTTCCCTAGGGGCCCATAGAGTCCCGTAGATTGCCGTAGGGACCTGTAGGGTTGTGTAAGTGCTCGCAGGGGTTGGTAGGAGCTTGTAGGGTTCCATAAGTTTCCAGAGGGTTGTGTAGGGTTCCGTAGGGGCCTGTGGTGTTCCCTAGGGGCCTGTAGAGTCTCGTACGGTTCCGTAGGGGCCTGTGGTGTTCCCTAGGGGCCTGTAGAGTCTCGTACAGTTCCGTAGGGTCCTGTAGGTTTCCATAAGTGCCCGCAGAGGTCTGAAGGGGCCCGTACTGTTCCGTAAGGATCCATAGGGCTCCGTAGAGCTTCGTAGGTTCCCTAGAGGCCTCTGGAGTACCGCAGGAGCCAGTAGTGTTCTGTAGGGGCCCGTAGGGTTCCTTCCATAGGAGCTGGCAGTGTTCCGTAGGGTCCTCTAGGGTTGAGTAAGTGCCCGCAGGAGTCTGTAGGAATCCGTGGGATTCTGTAAGGTTCTGCAGGGTTCCGTAGGGGCCCGTAGAGTTCCATAGTGGCTGGTAAAGTTCCGTAGGGCCCTGTACCGTTCCGTAACTGCCTGCAAGGGTCTTTAGGCTTCCGTAGGGGCTGGTAGGGTTCCATAAAGTTCCGTGGGTTCCTGCAGAGTTCTGCAAGTGCCCGCAAGGGCCTGTAGGGGCCCACAGTGTTTCTGCCAGGTTCCGTAGAGTTCCGTAGGGGCCATATTTTTCTGTAGTGGCTGGTAGTATTCTGTAGGGGTCTGTAGGTTTCCGTAGGCGCCTGCAGTGTTCTGTAGGAGCCCATAGGGTTTTAGTGAGGTTCCGTTGTGTTGCTAAGGGTCTTGTAGAGTGCTGTCGGGTCCTGGAGTATTCTGTAGGGTTCCAGAGGGCCTCATAGGGTTCCATCGAAATCTATAGGGTTCCCTAGGGGCCCATAGAGTTTCGTAGATTGCCGTAGAGACCTGTAGGGTTGTGTAAGTGCCCGCAGAAGTCTGTAGGAGTCTGTGGGATTCTGTAAGGTTCTGCAGGGTTCTGCAGGGTTCCGTAGGGGCCCGTAGAGTTCCGTAGTGGCTGGTAAAGTTCCGTAGGGCCCTGTGGGGTTCTGTATGGACCTGTAGGGTTCCGTAGGGGCCTGCAGGGTTCCGTAAGTGCCCGCAGGTGTCTGTAGGGTTCCGTAGGGGTCTGTAGGGTTCCGTAGGCACCTGCAGTGTTCTGTAGGAGCCCATAGGGTTTTAGTGAGGTTCCGTTGTGTTGCTAAGGGTCTTGTAGAGTGCTGTCGGGTCCTGGAGTATTCTGTAGGGTTCCAGAGGGGCTGGTAGGGTTCCGTCGAAATCTGAAGGGTTCCCTAGGGGCCCGTAGAGTCCCGTAGATTTCCGTAGGGGCCTGTAGGGTTATGAAAGTGCCCGCAGGGGTTGGTAGGAGCTTGTAGGGTGCCATATGTTTCCGGAGGGTTGTGTAGGGTTCCGTAGGGGCCTGTGGTGTTCCCTAGGGGCCTGTAGAGTCTCGTACAGTTTCGGTAGGGTCCTGTAGGTTTCCATAAGCGCCCGCAGAGGTCTGAAGGGGCCCGTACTGTTCCGTAAGGATCCATAGGGTTTTGTAGAGCTTCGTAGGTTCCCTAGAGGCCTCTGGAGTACCGTAGGAGCCAGTAGTGTTCCGTAGGGTCCTCTAGGGTTGAGTAAGTGCCCGCAGGAGTCTGTAGGAATCCGTGGGATTCTGTAAGGTTTTGGAGGGTTCTGCAGGGTTCCGTAGGGGCCCGTAGAGTTCCGTAGTGGCTGGTAAAGTTCCGTAGGGCCCTGTACCGTTCCGTAACTGCCTGCAAGGGTCTTTAGGCTTCCGTAGGGGCTGGTAGGGTTCCATAAAGTTCCGTGGGTTCCTGCAGAGTTCTGCAAGTGCCCGCAAGGGCCTGTAGGGGCCCACAGTGTTTCTGCCAGGTTCCGTAGAGTTCCGTAGGGGCCATATTTTTCTGTAGTGGCTGGTAGTATTCTGTAGGGGTCTGTAGGGTTCCGTAGGCGCCTACAGTGTTCTGTAGGAGCCCATAGGGTTTTAGTGAGGTTCCGTTGTGTTGCTAAGGGTCTTGTAGAGTGCTGTCGGGTCCTGGAGTATTCTGTAGGGTTCCAGAGGGCCTCATAGGGTTCCATCGAAATCTATAGGGTTCCCTAGGGGCCCATAGAGTCCCGTAGATTTCCGTAGGGACCTGTAGGGTTGTGTAAGTGCCCGCAGGAGTCTGTAGGAGTCTGTGGGATTCTGTAAGGTTCGGGAGGGTTCTGCAGGGTTCCGTAGGGGCCCGTACAGTTCCGTAGTGGCTGGTAAAGTTCCGTAGGGCCCTGTGGGGTTCTGTATGGACCTGTAGGGTTCCGTAGGGGCCTGCAGGGTTCCGTAAGTGCCCGCAGGTGTCTGTAGGGTTCTGTAGGGGTCTGTAGGGTTCCGAAGGCACCTGCAGTGTTCTGTAGGAGCCCATAGGGTTTTAGTGAGGTTCCGTTGTGTTGCTAAGGGTCTTGTAGAGTGCTGTCGGGTCCTGGAGTATTCTGTAGGGTTCCAGAGGGCCTCATAGGGTTCCATCGAAATCTATAGGGTTCCCTAGGGGCCCATAGAGTCCCGTAGATTGCCGTAGGGACCTGTAGGGTTGTGTAAGTGCCCGCAGAAGTCTGTAGGAGTCTGTGGGATTCTGTAAGGTTCTGGAGGGTTCTGCAGGGTTCCGTAGGGACCCGTAGAGTTCCGTAGTGGCTGGTAAAGTTCCGTAGGGCCCTGTGGGGTTCTGTATGGACCTGTAGGGTTCCGTAGGGGCCTGCAGGGTTCCGTAAGTGCCCGCAGGTGTCTGTAGGGTTCCGTAGGGGTCTGTAGGGTTCCGTAGGCACCTGCAGTGTTCTGTAGGAGCCCATAGGGTTTTAGTGAGGTTCCGTTGTGTTGCTAAGGGTCTTGTAGAGTGCTGTCGGGTCCTGGAGTATTCTGTAGGGTTCCAGAGGGCCTCATAGGGTTCCATCGAAATCTGTAGGGTTCCCTAGGGGCCCATAGAGTCCCGTAGATTTCCGTAGGGACCTGTAGGGTTGTGTAAGTGCTCGCAGGGGTTGGTAGGAGCTTGTAGGGTTCCATAAGTTTTCAGAGGGTTGTGTAGGGTTCCGTAGGGGCCTGTGGTGTTCCCTAGGGGCCTGTAGAGTCTCGTACAGTTCCGTAGGGTCCTGTAGGTTTCCATAAGCGCCCGCAGAGGTCTGAATGGGCTCGTACTGTTCCGTAAGGATCCATAGGGCTCCGTAGAGCTTCGTAGGTTCCCTAGAGGCCTCTGGAGTACCGCAGGAGCCAGTAGTGTTCTGTAGGGGCCCGTAGGGTTCCTTCCATAGGAGCTGGCAGTGTTCCGTAGGGTCCTCTAGGGTTGAGTAAGTGCCCGCAGGAGTCTGTAGGAATCCGTGGGATTCTGTAAGGTTCTGGAGGGTTCTGCAGGGTTCCGTAGGGGCCCGTAGAGTTCCGTAGTGGTTGGTAAAGTTCCGTAGGGCCCTGTGGGGTTCTGTATGGACCTGTAGGGTTCCGTAGGGGCCTGCAGTGTTCTGTAAGTGCCCGTAGGTGTCTGTACGGGTCATTAGGGTTCCGTAGGCACCTGCAGTATTCTGTAGGAGCCCATAGGGTTTTAGTGAGGTTCCGTTGTGTTGCTAAGGGTCTTGTAGAGTGCTGTCGGGTCCTGGAGTATTCTGTAGGGTTCCAGAGGGGCTCGTAGGGTTCCGTCGAAATCTGTAGGGTTCCCTAGGGGCCCATAGAGTCCCGTAGATTTCCATAGGGAGCTGTAGGGTTGTGTAAGTGCTCGCAGGGGTTGGTAGGAGCTTGTAGGGTTCCATAAGTTTCCAGAGGGTTGTGTAGGGTTCCATAGGGGCCTGTGGTGTTCCCTAAGGGCCTGTAGAGTCTCGTACAGTTCCGTAGGGGCCTGTGGTGTTCCCTAGGGGCCTGTAGAGTCTCGTACAGTTCCGTAGGGTCCTGTAGGTTTCCATAAGCACCCGCAAAGGTCTGAATGGGTCCGTACTGTTCCGTAAGGATCCATAGGGCTCCGTAGAGCTTCGTAGGTTCCCTAGAGGCCTCTGGAGTACCGCAGGAGCCAGTAGTGTTCTGTAGGGGCCCGTAGGGTTCCTTCCATAGGAGCTGGCAGTGTTCCGTAGGGTCCTCTAGGGTTGAGTAAGTGCCTGCAGGAGTCTGTAGGAATCCGTGGGATTCTGTAAGGTTCTGCAGGGTTCCGTAGGGGCCCGTAGAGTTCCGTAGTGGCTGGTAAAGTTCTGTAGGGCCCTGTGGGGTTCTGTATGGACCTGTAGGGTTCCGTAGGGGCCTGCAGGGTTCCGTAAGTGCCCGCAGGTGTCTGTAGGGTTCCGTAGGGGTCTGTAGGGTTCCGTAGGCGCCTGCAGTGTTCTGTAGGAGCCGATAGGGTTTTAGTGAGGTTCCGTTGTGTTGCTAAGGGTCTTGTAGAGTGCTGTCGGGTCCTGGAGTATTCTGTAGGGTTCCAGAGGGCCTCATAGGGTTCCATCGAAATCTATAGGGTTCCCTAGGGGCCCATAGAGTCCCGTAGATTTCCGTAGGGACCTGTAGGGTTGTGTAAGTGCTCGCAGGGGTTGGTAGGAGCTTGTAGGGTTCCATAAGTTTTCAGAGGGTTGTGTAGGGTTCCGTAGGGGCCTGTGGTGTTCCCTAGGGGCCTGTAGAGTCTCGTACAGTTCCGTAGGGTCCTGTAGGTTTCCATAAGCGCCCGCAGAGGTCTGAATGGGCTCGTACTGTTCCGTAAGGATCCATAGGGCTCCGTAGAGCTTCGTAGGTTCCCTAGAGGCCTCTGGAGTACCGCAGGAGCCAGTAGTGTTCTGTAGGGGCCCGTAGGGTTCCTTCCATAGGGGCTGGCAGTGTTCCGTAGGGGCCTCTAGGGTTGTGTAAGTGCCCGCAGAAGTCTGTAGGAGTCTGTGGGATTCTGTAAGGTTCCGGAGGGTTCTGCAGGGTTCCGTAGGGGCCCGTAGAGTTCCGTAGTGGCTGGTAAAGTTCTGTAGGGCCCTGTGGGGTTCTGTATGGACGTGTAGGGTTCCGTAGGGGCCTGCAGTGTTCTGTAAGTGCCCGTAGGTGTCTGTACGGGTCATTAGGGTTCCGTAGGCACCTGCAGTATTCTGTAGGAGCCCATAGGGTTTTAGTGAGGTTCCGTTGTGTTGCTAAGGGTCTTGTAGAGTGCTGTCGGGTCCTGGAGTATTCTGTAGGGTTCCAGAGGGGCTCGTAGGGTTCCGTCGAAATCTGTAGGGTTCCCTAGGGGCCCATAGAGTCCCGTAGATTTCCATAGGGAGCTGTAGGGTTGTGTAAGTGCTCGCAGGGGTTGGTAGGAGCTTGTAGGGTTCCATAAGTTTCCAGAGGGTTGTGTAGGGTTCCATAGGGGCCTGTGGTGTTCCCTAAGGGCCTGTAGAGTCTCGTACAGTTCCGTAGGGGCCTGTGGTGTTCCCTAGGGGCCTGTAGAGTCTCGTACAGTTCCGTAGGGTCCTGTAGGTTTCCATAAGCACCCGCAAAGGTCTGAATGGGTCCGTACTGTTCCGTAAGGATCCATAGGGCTCCGTAGAGCTTCGTAGGTTCCCTAGAGGCCTCTGGAGTACCGCAGGAGCCAGTAGTGTTCTGTAGGGGCCCGTAGGGTTCCTTCCATAGGAGCTGGCAGTGTTCCGTAGGGTCCTCTAGGGTTGAGTAAGTGCCTGCAGGAGTCTGTAGGAATCCGTGGGATTCTGTAAGGTTCTGCAGGGTTCCGTAGGGGCCCGTAGAGTTCCGTAGTGGCTGGTAAAGTTCTGTAGGGCCCTGTGGGGTTCTGTATGGACCTGTAGGGTTCCGTAGGGGCCTGCAGGGTTCCGTAAGTGCCCGCAGGTGTCTGTAGGGTTCCGTAGGGGTCTGTAGGGTTCCGTAGGCGCCTGCAGTGTTCTGTAGGAGCCGATAGGGTTTTAGTGAGGTTCCGTTGTGTTGCTAAGGGTCTTGTAGAGTGCTGTCGGGTCCTGGAGTATTCTGTAGGGTTCCAGAGGGCCTCATAGGGTTCCATCGAAATCTATAGGGTTCCCTAGGGGCCCATAGAGTCCCGTAGATTTCCGTAGGGACCTGTAGGGTTGTGTAAGTGCTCGCAGGGGTTGGTAGGAGCTTGTAGGGTTCCATAAGTTTTCAGAGGGTTGTGTAGGGTTCCGTAGGGGCCTGTGGTGTTCCCTAGGGGCCTGTAGAGTCTCGTACAGTTCCGTAGGGTCCTGTAGGTTTCCATAAGCACCCGCAAAGGTCTGAATGGGTCCGTACTGTTCCGTAAGGATCCATAGGGCTCCGTAGAGCTTCGTAGGTTCCCTAGAGGCCTCTGGAGTACCGCAGGAGCCAGTAGTGTTCTGTAGGGGCCCGTAGGGTTCCTTCCATAGGAGCTGGCAGTGTTCCGTAGGGTCCTCTAGGGTTGAGTAAGTGCCTGCAGGAGTCTGTAGGAATCCGTGGGATTCTGTAAGGTTCTGCAGGGTTCCGTAGGGGCCCGTAGAGTTCCGTAGTGGCTGGTAAAGTTCTGTAGGGCCCTGTGGGGTTCTGTATGGACCTGTAGGGTTCCGTAGGGGCCTGCAGGGTTCCGTAAGTGCCCGCAGGTGTCTGTAGGGTTCCGTAGGGGTCTGTAGGGTTCCGTAGGCGCCTGCAGTGTTCTGTAGGAGCCGATAGGGTTTTAGTGAGGTTCCGTTGTGTTGCTAAGGGTCTTGTAGAGTGCTGTCGGGTCCTGGAGTATTCTGTAGGGTTCCAGAGGGCCTCATAGGGTTCCATCGAAATCTATAGGGTTCCCTAGGGGCCCATAGAGTCCCGTAGATTTCCGTAGGGACCTGTAGGGTTGTGTAAGTGCTCGCAGGGGTTGGTAGGAGCTTGTAGGGTTCCATAAGTTTTCAGAGGGTTGTGTAGGGTTCCGTAGGGGCCTGTGGTGTTCCCTAGGGGCCTGTAGAGTCTCGTACAGTTCCGTAGGGTCCTGTAGGTTTCCATAAGCGCCCGCAGAGGTCTGAATGGGCTCGTACTGTTCCGTAAGGATCCATAGGGCTCCGTAGAGCTTCGTAGGTTCCCTAGAGGCCTCTGGAGTACCGCAGGAGCCAGTAGTGTTCTGTAGGGGCCCGTAGGGTTCCTTCCATAGGGGCTGGCAGTGTTCCGTAGGGGCCTCTAGGGTTGTGTAAGTGCCCGCAGAAGTCTGTAGGAGTCTGTGGGATTCTGTAAGGTTCCGGAGGGTTCTGCAGGGTTCCGTAGGGGCCCGTAGAGTTCCGTAGTGGCTGGTAAAGTTCTGTAGGGCCCTGTGGGGTTCTGTATGGACCTGTAGGGTTCCGTAGGGGCCTGCAGTGTTCTGTAAGTGCCCGTAGGTGTCTGTACGGGTCATTAGGGTTCCGTAGGCACCTGCAGTATTCTGTAGGAGCCCATAGGGTTTTAGTGAGGTTCCGTTGTGTTGCTAAGGGTCTTGTAGAGTGCTGTCGGGTCCTGGAGTATTCTGTAGGGTTCCAGAGGGGCTCGTAGGGTTCCGTCGAAATCTGTAGGGTTCCCTAGGGGCCCATAGAGTCCCGTAGATTTCCATAGGGAGCTGTAGGGTTGTGTAAGTGCTCGCAGGGGTTGGTAGGAGCTTGTAGGGTTCCATAAGTTTCCAGAGGGTTGTGTAGGGTTCCATAGGGGCCTGTGGTGTTCCCTAAGGGCCTGTAGAGTCTCGTACAGTTCCGTAGGGGCCTGTGGTGTTCCCTAGGGGCCTGTAGAGTCTCGTACAGTTCCGTAGGGTCCTGTAGGTTTCCATAAGCACCCGCAAAGGTCTGAATGGGTCCGTACTGTTCCGTAAGGATCCATAGGGCTCCGTAGAGCTTCGTAGGTTCCCTAGAGGCCTCTGGAGTACCGCAGGAGCCAGTAGTGTTCTGTAGGGGCCCGTAGGGTTCCTTCCATAGGAGCTGGCAGTGTTCCGTAGGGTCCTCTAGGGTTGAGTAAGTGCCTGCAGGAGTCTGTAGGAATCCGTGGGATTCTGTAAGGTTCTGCAGGGTTCCGTAGGGGCCCGTAGAGTTCCGTAGTGGCTGGTAAAGTTCTGTAGGGCCCTGTGGGGTTCTGTATGGACCTGTAGGGTTCCGTAGGGGCCTGCAGGGTTCCGTAAGTGCCCGCAGGTGTCTGTAGGGTTCCGTAGGGGTCTGTAGGGTTCCGTAGGCGCCTGCAGTGTTCTGTAGGAGCCGATAGGGTTTTAGTGAGGTTCCGTTGTGTTGCTAAGGGTCTTGTAGAGTGCTGTCGGGTCCTGGAGTATTCTGTAGGGTTCCAGAGGGCCTCATAGGGTTCCATCGAAATCTATAGGGTTCCCTAGGGGCCCATAGAGTCCCGTAGATTTCCGTAGGGACCTGTAGGGTTGTGTAAGTGCTCGCAGGGGTTGGTAGGAGCTTGTAGGGTTCCATAAGTTTTCAGAGGGTTGTGTAGGGTTCCGTAGGGGCCTGTGGTGTTCCCTAGGGGCCTGTAGAGTCTCGTACAGTTCCGTAGGGTCCTGTAGGTTTCCATAAGCGCCCGCAGAGGTCTGAATGGGCTCGTACTGTTCCGTAAGGATCCATAGGGCTCCGTAGAGCTTCGTAGGTTCCCTAGAGGCCTCTGGAGTACCGCAGGAGCCAGTAGTGTTCTGTAGGGGCCCGTAGGGTTCCTTCCATAGGGGCTGGCAGTGTTCCGTAGGGGCCTGTAGGGTTGTGTAAGTGCCTGCAGAAGTCTGTAGGAGTCTGTGGGATTCTGTAAGGTTCCGGAGGGTTCTGCAGGGTTCCGTAGGGGCCCGTAGAGTTCCGTAGTGGCTGGTAAAGTTCCGTAGGGCCCTGTGGGGTTCTGTATGGACCTGTAGGGTTCCGTAGGGGCCTGCAGTGTTCTGTAAGTGCCCGTAGGTGTCTGTACGGGTCTGTAGGGTTCCGTAGGCACCTGCAGTATTCTGTAGGAGCCCATAGGGTTTTAGTGAGGTTCCGTTGTGTTGCTAAGGGTCTTGTAGAGTGCTGTCGGGTCCTGGAGTATTCTGTAGGGTTCCAGAGGGGCTGGTAGGGTTCCGTCGAAATCTGAAGGGTTCCCTAGGGGCCCGTAGAGTCCCATAGATTTCCGTAGGGGCCTGTAGGGTTGTGTAAGTGCTCGCAGGGGTTGGTAGGAGCTTGTAGGGTGCCATATGTTTCCAGAGGGTTGTGTAGGGTTCCGTAGGGGCCTGTGGTGTTCCCTAGGGGCCTGTAGAGTCTCGTACGGTTCTGTAGGGGCCTGTGGTGTTCCCTAGGGGCCTGTAGAGTCTCGTACAGTTCCGTAGGGTCCTGTAGGTTTCCATAAGTGCCCGCAGAGGTCTGAAGGGGCCCGTACTGTTCCGTAAGGATCCATAGGGCTCCGTAGAGCTTCGTAGGTTCCCTAGAGGCCTCTGGAGTACCGCAGGAGCCAGTAGTGTTCTGTAGGGGCCCGTAGGGTTCCTTCCATAGGAGCTGGCAGTGTTCCGTAGGGGCCTGTAGGGTTGTGTAAGTGCCCGCAGAAGTCTGTAGGAGTCTGTGGGATTCTGTAAGGTTCCGGAGGGTTCTGCAGGGTTCTGTAGGGGCCCGTAGAGTTCCGTAGTGGCTGGTAAAGTTCCGTAGGGCCCTGTGGGGTTCTGTATGGACCTGTAGGGTTCCGTAGGGGCCTGCAGTGTTCTGTAAGTGCCCGTAGGTGTCTGTACGGGTCTGTAGGGTTCCGTAGGCACCTGCAGTATTCTGTAGGAGCCCATAGGGTTTTAGTGAGGTTCCGTTGTGTTGCTAAGGGTCTTGTAGAGTGCTGTCGGGTCCTGGAGTATTCTGTAGGGTTCCAGAGGGGCTGGTAGGGTTCCGTCGAAATCTGTAGGGTTCCCTAGGGGCCCATAGAGTCCCGTAGATTGCCGTTGGGACCTGTAGGGTTGTGTAAGTGCCCGCAGGGGTTGATAGGAGCTTGTAGGGTGCCATATGTTTCCAGAGGGTTGTGTAGGGTTCCGTAGGGGCCTGTGGTGTTCCCTAAGGGCCTGTAGAGTCTCGTACGGTTCCGTAGGGGCCTGTGGTGTTCCCTAGGGGCCTGTAGAGTCTCGTACAGTTCCGTAGGGTCCTGTAGGTTTCCATAAGTGCCCGCAGAGGTCTGAAGGGGCCCGTACTGTGCCGTAAGGATCCGTAGGGCTCCGTAGAGCTTCGTAGGTTCCCTAGAGGCCTCTGGAGTACCGCAGGAGCCAGTAGTGTTCTGTAGGGGCCCGTAGGGTTCCTTCCATAGGAGCTGGCAGTGTTCCGTAGGGTCCTCTAGGGTTGAGTAAGTGCCCGCAGGAGTCTGTAGGAATCCGTGGGATTCTGTAAGGTTCTGCAGGGTTCCGTAGGGGCCCGTAGAGTTCCGTAGTGGCTGGTAAAGTTCCGTAGGGCCCTGTGGGGTTCTGTATGGACCTGTAGGGTTCCGTAGGGGCCTGCAGGGTTCCGTAAGTGCCCGCAGGTGTCTGTAGGGTTCCGTAGGGGTCTGTAGGGTTCTGTAGGCACCTGCAGTGTTCTGTAGGAGCCCATAGGGTTTTAGTGAGGTTCCGTTGTGTTGCTAAGGGTCTTGTAGAGTGCTGTCGGGTCCTGGAGTATTCTGTAGGGTTCCAGAGGGCCTCATAGGGTTCCATCGAAATCTATAGGGTTCCCTAGGGGCCCATAGAGTCCCGTAGATTTCCGTAGGGACCTGTAGGGTTGTGTAGGTGCTCGCAGGGGTTGGTAGGAGCTTGTAGGGTTCCATAAGTTTTCAGAGGGTTGTGTAGGGTTCCGTAGGGGCCTGTGGTGTTCCCTAGGGGCCTGTAGAGTCTCGTACAGTTCCGTAGGGTCCTGTAGGTTTCCATAAGCGCCCGCAGAGGTCTGAATGGGCTCGTACTGTTCCGTAAGGATCCATAGGGCTCCGTAGAGCTTCGTAGGTTCCCTAGAGGCCTCTGGAGTACCGCAGGAGCCAGTAGTGTTCTGTAGGGGCCCGTAGGGTTCCTTCCATAGAGGCTGGCAGTGTTCCGTAGGGGCCTGTAGGGTTGAGTAAGTGCCCGCAGGAGTCTGTAGGAATCCGTGGGATTCTGTAAGGTTCTGGAGGGTTCTGCAGGGTTCCGTAGGGGCCCGTAGAGTTCCGTAGTGGCTGGTAAAGTTCCGTAGGGCCCTGTGGGGTTCTGTATGGACCTGTAGGGTTCCGTAGGGGCCTGCAGTGTTCTGTAAGTGCCCGTAGGTGTCTGTACGGGTCTGTAGGGTTCCGTAGGCACCTGCAGTATTCTGTAGGAGCCCATAGGGTTTTAGTGAGGTTCCGTTGTGTTGCTAAGGGTCTTGTAGAGTGCTGTCGGGTCCTGGAGTATTCTGTAGGGTTCCAGAGGGGCTGGTAGGGTTCCGTCGAAATCTGAAGGGTTCCCTAGGGGCCCGTAGAGTCCCATAGATTTCCGTAGGGGCCTGTAGGGTTGTGTAAGTGCTCGCAGGGGTTGGTAGGAGCTTGTAGGGTGCCATATGTTTCCAGAGGGTTGTGTAGGGTTCCGTAGGGGCCTGTGGTGTTCCCTAGGGGCCTGTAGAGTCTCGTACGGTTCCGTAGGGGCCTGTGGTGTTCCCTAGGGGCCTGTAGAGTCTCGTACAGATCCGTAGGGTCCTGTAGGTTTCCATAAGCGCCCGCAGAGGTCTGAAGGGGCCCGTACTGTGCCGTAAGGATCCATAGGGTTCCGTAGAGCTTCGTAGGTTCCCTAAAGGCCTCTGGAGTACCGCAGGAGCCAGTAGTGTTCTGTAGGGGCCCGTAGGGTTCCTTCCATAGGAGCTGGCAGTGTTCCGTAGGGTCCTCTAGGGTTGAGTAAGTGCCCGCAGGAGTCTGTAGGAATCCGTGGGATTCTGTAAGGTTCTGGAGGGTTCTGCAGGGTTCCGTAGGGGCCCGTAGAGTTCTGTAGTGGCTGGTAAAGTTCGGTAGGGCCCTGTACCGTTCCGTAACTGCCTGCAAGGGTCTTTAGGCTTCCGTAGGGGCTGGTAGGGTTCCATAAAGTTCCGTGGGTTCCTGCAGAGTTCTGCAAGTGCCCGCAAGGGCCTGTAGGGGCCCACAGTGTTTCTGCCAGGTTCCGTAGAGTTCCGTAGGGGCCATATTTTTCTGTAGTGGCTGGTAGTATTCTGTAGGGGTCTGTAGGTTTCCGTAGGCGCCTACAGTGTTCTGTAGGAGCCCATAGGGTTTTAGTGAGGTTCCGTTGTGTTGCTAAGGGTCTTGTAGAGTGCTGTCGGGTCCTGGAGTATTCTGTAGGGTTCCAGAGGGGCTGGTAGGCTTCCGTCGAAATCTGAAGGGTTCCCTAGGGGCCCGTAGAGTCCCATAGATTTCCGTAGGGGCCTGTAGGGTTGTGTAAGTGCCCGCAGGGGTTGGTAGGAGCTTGTAGGGTGCCATATGTTTCCGGAGGGATTTGTAGGGTTCCGTAGGGGCCTGTGGTGTTCCCTAGGGGCCTGTAGAGTCTCGTACAGATCCGTAGGGTCCTGTAGGTTTCCATAAGCGCCCGCAGAGGTCTGAAGGGGCCCGTACTGTGCAGTAAGGATCCATAGGGTTCCGTAGAGCTTCGTAGGTTCCCTAGAGGCCTCTGGAGTACCGCAGGAGCCAGTAGTGTTCTGTAGGGGCCCGTAGGGTTCCTTCCATAGAGGCTGGCAGTGTTCCGTAGGGGCCTGTAGGGTTGTGTAAGTGCCCGCAGAAGTCTGTAGGAGTCTGTGGGATTCTGTAAGGTTCTGCAGGGTTCTGCAGGGTTCTGTAGGGGCCCGTAGAGTTCCGTAGTGGTTGGTAAAGTTCCCTAGGGCCCTGTACCGTTCCGTAACTGCCTGCAAGGGTCTTTAGGCTTCCGTAGGGGCTGGTAGGGTTCCATAAAGTTCCGTGGGTTCCTGCAGAGTTCTGCAAGTGCCCGCAAGGGCCTGTAGGGGCCCACAGTGTTTCTGCCAGGTTCCGTAGAGTTCCGTAGGGGCCATATTTTTCTGTAGTGGCTGGTAGTATTCTGTAGGGGTCTGTAGGGTTCCGTAGGCACCTGCAGTGTTCTGTAGGAGCCCATAGGGTTTTAGTGAGGTTCCGTTGTGTTGCTAAGGGTCTTGTAGAGTGCTGTCGGGTCCTGGAGTATTCTGTAGGGTTCCAGAGGGCCTCATAGGGTTCCATCGAAATCTATAGGGTTCCCTAGGGGCCCATAGAGTCCCGTAGATTGCCGTAGGGACCTGTAGGGTTGTGTAAGTGCTCGCAGGGGTTGGTAGGAGCTTGTAGGGTTCCATAAGTTTCCAGAGGGTTGTGTAGGGTTCCGTAGGGGCCTGTGGTGTTCCCTAGGGGCCTGTAGAGTCTCGTACGGTTCCGTAGGGGCCTGTGGTGTTCCCTAGGGGCCTGTAGAGTCTCGTACAGTTCCGTAGGGTCCTGTAGGTTTCCATAAGTGCCCGCAGAGGTCTGAAGGGGCCCGTACTGTTCCGTAAGGATCCATAGGGCTCCGTAGAGCTTCGTAGGTTCCCTAGAGGCCTCTGGAGTACCGCAGGAGCCAGTAGTGTTCTGTAGGGGCCCGTAGGGTTCCTTCCATAGGAGCTGGCAGTGTTCCGTAGGGTCCTCTAGGGTTGAGTAAGTGCCCGCAGGAGTCTGTAGGAATCCGTGGGATTCTGTAAGGTTCTGCAGGGTTCCGTAGGGGCCCGTAGAGTTCCATAGTGGCTGGTAAAGTTCCCTAGGGCCCTGTACCGTTCCGTAACTGCCTGCAAGGGTCTTTAGGCTTCCGTAGGGGCTGGTAGGGTTCCATAAAGTTCCGTGGGTTCCTGCAGAGTTCTGCAAGTGCCCGCAAGGGCCTGTAGGGGCCCACAGTGTTTCTGCCAGGTTCCGTAGAGTTCCGTAGGGGCCATATTTTTCTGTAGTGGCTGGTAGTATTCTGTAGGGGTCTGTAGGTTTCCGTAGGCGCCTGCAGTGTTCTGTAGGAGCCCATAGGGTTTTAGTGAGGTTCCGTTGTGTTGCTAAGGGTCTTGTAGAGTGCTGTCGGGTCCTGGAGTATTCTGTAGGGTTCCAGAGGGCCTCATAGGGTTCCATCGAAATCTATAGGGTTCCCTAGGGGCCCATAGAGTTTCGTAGATTGCCGTAGAGACCTGTAGGGTTGTGTAAGTGCCCGCAGAAGTCTGTAGGAGTCTGTGGGATTCTGTAAGGTTCTGCAGGGTTCTGCAGGGTTCCGTAGGGGCCCGTAGAGTTCCGTAGTGGCTGGTAAAGTTCCGTAGGGCCCTGTGGGGTTCTGTATGGACCTGTAGGGTTCCGTAGGGGCCTGCAGGGTTCCGTAAGTGCCCGCAGGTGTCTGTAGGGTTCCGTAGGGGTCTGTAGGGTTCCGTAGGCACCTGCAGTGTTCTGTAGGAGCCCATAGGGTTTTAGTGAGGTTCCGTTGTGTTGCTAAGGGTCTTGTAGAGTGCTGTCGGGTCCTGGAGTATTCTGTAGGGTTCCAGAGGGGCTGGTAGGGTTCCGTCGAAATCTGAAGGGTTCCCTAGGGGCCCGTAGAGTCCCGTAGATTTCCGTAGGGGCCTGTAGGGTTATGAAAGTGCCCGCAGGGGTTGGTAGGAGCTTGTAGGGTGCCATATGTTTCCGGAGGGTTGTGTAGGGTTCCGTAGGGGCCTGTGGTGTTCCCTAGGGGCCTGTAGAGTCTCGTACAGTTTCGGTAGGGTCCTGTAGGTTTCCATAAGCGCCCGCAGAGGTCTGAAGGGGCCCGTACTGTTCCGTAAGGATCCATAGGGTTCCGTAGAGCTTCGTAGGTTCCCTAGAGGCCTCTGGAGTACCGTAGGAGCCAGTAGTGTTCCGTAGGGTCCTCTAGGGTTGAGTAAGTGCCCGCAGGAGTCTGTAGGAATCCGTGGGATTCTGTAAGGTTTTGGAGGGTTCTGCAGGGTTCCGTAGGGGCCCGTAGAGTTCCGTAGTGGCTGGTAAAGTTCCGTAGGGCCCTGTACCGTTCCGTAACTGCCTGCAAGGGTCTTTAGGCTTCCGTAGGGGCTGGTAGGGTTCCATAAAGTTCCGTGGGTTCCTGCAGAGTTCTGCAAGTGCCCGCAAGGGCCTGTAGGGGCCCACAGTGTTTCTGCCAGGTTCCGTAGAGTTCCGTAGGGGCCATATTTTTCTGTAGTGGCTGGTAGTATTCTGTAGGGGTCTGTAGGGTTCCGTAGGCGCCTACAGTGTTCTGTAGGAGCCCATAGGGTTTTAGTGAGGTTCCGTTGTGTTGCTAAGGGTCTTGTAGAGTGCTGTCGGGTCCTGGAGTATTCTGTAGGGTTCCAGAGGGCCTCATAGGGTTCCATCGAAATCTATAGGGTTCCCTAGGGGCCCATAGAGTCCCGTAGATTTCCGTAGGGACCTGTAGGGTTGTGTAAGTGCCCGCAGGAGTCTGTAGGAGTCTGTGGGATTCTGTAAGGTTCGGGAGGGTTCTGCAGGGTTCCGTAGGGGCCCGTACAGTTCCGTAGTGGCTGGTAAAGTTCCGTAGGGCCCTGTGGGGTTCTGTATGGACCTGTAGGGTTCCGTAGGGGCCTGCAGGGTTCCGTAAGTGCCCGCAGGTGTCTGTAGGGTTCTGTAGGGGTCTGTAGGGTTCCGAAGGCACCTGCAGTGTTCTGTAGGAGCCCATAGGGTTTTAGTGAGGTTCCGTTGTGTTGCTAAGGGTCTTGTAGAGTGCTGTCGGGTCCTGGAGTATTCTGTAGGGTTCCAGAGGGCCTCATAGGGTTCCATCGAAATCTATAGGGTTCCCTAGGGGCCCATAGAGTCCCGTAGATTGCCGTAGGGACCTGTAGGGTTGTGTAAGTGCCCGCAGAAGTCTGTAGGAGTCTGTGGGATTCTGTAAGGTTCTGGAGGGTTCTGCAGGGTTCCGTAGGGACCCGTAGAGTTCCGTAGTGGCTGGTAAAGTTCCGTAGGGCCCTGTGGGGTTCTGTATGGACCTGTAGGGTTCCGTAGGGGCCTGCAGGGTTCCGTAAGTGCCCGCAGGTGTCTGTAGGGTTCCGTAGGGGTCTGTAGGGTTCCGTAGGCACCTGCAGTGTTCTGTAGGAGCCCATAGGGTTTTAGTGAGGTTCCGTTGTGTTGCTAAGGGTCTTGTAGAGTGCTGTCGGGTCCTGGAGTATTCTGTAGGGTTCCAGAGGGCCTCATAGGGTACCATCGAAATCTATAGGGTTCCCTAGGGGCCCATAGAGTCCCGTAGATTGCCGTAGGGACCTGTAGGGTTGTGTAAGTGCTCGCAGGGGTTGGTAGGAGCTTGTAGGGTTCCATAAGTTTTCAGAGGGTTGTGTAGGGTTCCGTAGGGGCCTGTGGTGTTCCCTAGGGGCCTGTAGAGTCTCGTACAGTTCCGTAGGGTCCTGTAGGTTTCCATAAGCGCCCGCAGAGGTCTGAATGGGCTCGTACTGTTCCGTAAGGATCCATAGGGCTCCGTAGAGCTTCGTAGGTTCCCTAGAGGCCTCTGGAGTACCGCAGGAGCCAGTAGTGTTCTGTAGGGGCCCGTAGGGTTCCTTCCATAGAGGCTGGCAGTGTTCCGTAGGGGCCTGTAGGGTTGAGTAAGTGCCCGCAGGAGTCTGTAGGAATCCGTGGGATTCTGTAAGGTTCTGCAGGGTTCCGTAGGGGCCCGTAGAGTTCCGTAGTGGCTGGTAAAGTTCCCTAGGGCCCTGTACCGTTCCGTAACTGCCTGCAAGGGTCTTTAGGCTTCCGTAGGGGCTGGTAGGGTTCCATAAAGTTCTGTGGATTCCTGTAGAGTTCTGCAAGTGCCCGCTAGGGCCTGTAGGGGCCCACAGTGTTTCTGCCAGGTTCCGTAGAGTTCCGTAGGGGCCATATTTTTCTGTAGTGGCTGGTAGTATTCTGTAGGGGTCTGTAGGTTTCCGTAGGCGCCTACAGTGTTCTGTAGGAGCCCATAGGGTTTTAGTGAGATTCCGTTGTGTTGCTAAGGGTCTTGTAGAGTGCTGTCGGGTCCTGGAGTATTCTGTAGGGTTCCAGAGGGGCTCGTAGGGTTCCGTCGAAATCTGAAGGGTTCCCTAGGGGCCCATAGAGTCCCGTAGATTGCCGTTGGGACCTGTAGGGTTGTGTAAGTGCTCGCAGGGGTTGGTAGGAGCTTGTAGGGTTCCATAAGTTTCCAGAGGGTTGTGTAGGGTTCCGTAGGGGCCTGTGGTGTTCCCTAGGGGCCTGTAGAGTCTCGTACAGTTCCGTAGGGGCCTGTGGTGTTCCCTAGGGGCCTGTAGAGTCTCGTACAGTTCCGTAGGGTCCTGTAGGTTTCCATAAGTGCCCGCAGAGGTCTGAAGGGGCCCGTACTGTTCCGTAAGGATCCATAGGGTTCCGTAGAGCTTCGTAGGTTCCCTAGAGGCCTCTGGAGTACCGCAGGAGCCAGTAGTGTTCTGTAGGGGCCCGTAGGGTTCCTTCCATAGGGGCTGGCAGTGTTCCGTAGGGGCCTGTAGGGTTGTGTAAGTGCCCGCAGAAGTCTGTAGGAGTCTGTGGGATTCTGTAAGGTTCCGGAGGGTTCTGCAGGGTTCCGTAGGGGCCCGTAGAGTTCCGTAGTGGCTGGTAAAGTTCCGTAGGGCCCTGTGGGGTTCTGTATGGACGTGTAGGGTTCCGTAGGGGCCTGCAGTGTTCTGTAAGTGCCCGTAGGTGTCTGTACGGGTCTGTAGGGTTCCGTAGGCACCTGCAGTATTCTGTAGGAGCCCATAGGGTTTTAGTGAGGTTCCGTTGTGTTGCTAAGGGTCTTGTAGAGTGCTGTCGGGTCCTGGAGTATTCTGTAGGGTTCCAGAGGGCCTCATAGGGTTCCATCGAAATCTGTAGGGTTCCCTAGGGGCCCATAGAGTCCCGTAGATTTCCGTAGGGACCTGTAGGGTTGTGTAAGTGCCCGCAGAAGTCTGTAGGAGTCTGTGGGATTCTGTATGGTTCCGGAGGGTTCTGCAGGGTTCCGTAGGGGCCCGTAGAGTTCCGTAGTGGCTGGTAAAGTTCCCTAGGGCCCTGTACCGTTCCGTAACTGCCTGCAAGGGTCTTTAGGCTTCCGTAGGGGCTGGTAGGGTTCCATAAAGTTCCGTGGGGCACTGTGGGGTTCTGTATGGACGTGTAGGGTTCCGTAGGGGCCTGCAGTGTTCTGTAAGTGCCCGCAGGTGTCTGTAGAGTTCCGTAGGGGTCTGTAGGGTTCTGTAGGCACCTGCAGTGTTCTGTAGGAGCCCATAGGGTTTTAGTGAGGTTCCGTTGTGTTGCTAAGGGTCTTGTAGAGTGCTGTCGGGTCCTGGAGTATTCTGTAGGGTTCCAGAGGGGCTGGTAGGCTTCCGTCGAAATCTGAAGGGTTCCCTAGGGGCCCGTAGAGTCCCGTAGATTTCCGTAGGGGCCTGTAGGGTTATCTAAGTGCCCGCAGGGGTTGGTAAGAGCTTGTAGAGTGCCATATGTTTCCGGAGGGTTGTGTAGGGTTCCGTAGGGGCCTGCAGTGTTCTGTAAGTGCCCGCAGGTGTCTGTAGAGTTCCGTAGGGGTCTGTAGGGTTCCGTAGGCACCTGCAGTGTTCTGTAGGAGCCCATAGGGTTTTAGTGAGGTTCCGTTGTGTTGCTAAGGGTCTTGTAGAGTGCTGTCGGGTCCTGGAGTATTCTGTAGGGTTCCAGAGGGGCTCGTAGGGTTCCGTCGAAATCTGTAGGGTTCCCTAGGGGCCCATAGAGTCCCGTAGATTGCCGTAGGGACCTGTAGGGTTGTGTAAGTGCCCGCAGAAGTCTGTAGGAGTCTGTGGGATTCTGTAAGGTTCCGGAGGGTTCTGCAGGGTTCCGTAGGGGCCCGTAGAGTTCCGTAGTGGCTGGTAAAGTTCCGTAGGGCCCTGTACCGTTCCGTAACTGCCTGCAAGGGTCTTTAGGCTTCCGTAGGGGCTGGTAGGGTTCCATAAAGTTCCGTGGGTTCCTGCAGAGTTCTGCAAGTGCCCGCAAGGGCCTGTAGGGGCCCACAGTGTTTCTGCCAGGTTCCGTAGAGTTCCGTAGGGGCCATATTTTTCTGTAGTGGCTGGTAGTATTCTGTAGGGGTCTGTAGGGTTCCGTAGGCGCCTACAGTGTTCTGTAGGAGCCCATAGGGTTTTAGTGAGGTTCCGTTGTGTTGCTAAGGGTCTTGTAGAGTGCTGTCGGGTCCTGGAGTATTCTGTAGGGTTCCAGAGGGCCTCATAGGGTTCCATCGAAATCTATAGGGTTCCCTAGGGGCCCATAGAGTCCCGTAGATTTCCGTAGGGACCTGTAGGGTTGTGTAAGTGCCCGCAGGAGTCTGTAGGAGTCTGTGGGATTCTGTAAGGTTCGGGAGGGTTCTGCAGGGTTCCGTAGGGGCCCGTACAGTTCCGTAGTGGCTGGTAAAGTTCCGTAGGGCCCTGTGGGGTTCTGTATGGACCTGTAGGGTTCCGTAGGGGCCTGCAGGGTTCCGTAAGTGCCCGCAGGTGTCTGTAGGGTTCCGTAGGGGTCTGTAGGGTTCCGAAGGCACCTGCAGTGTTCTGTAGGAGCCCATAGGGTTTTAGTGAGGTTCCGTTGTGTTGCTAAGGGTCTTGTAGAGTGCTGTCGGGTCCTGGAGTATTCTGTAGGGTTCCAGAGGGGCTGGTAGGCTTCCGTCGAAATCTGAAGGGTTCCCTAGGGGCCCGTAGAGTCCCGTAGATTTCCGTAGGGGCCTGTAGGGTTATCTAAGTGCCCGCAGGGGTTGGTAAGAGCTTGTAGAGTGCCATATGTTTCCGGAGGGTTGTGTAGGGTTCCGTAGGGGCCTGCAGTGTTCTGTAAGTGCCCGCAGGTGTCTGTAGAGTTCCGTAGGGGTCTGTAGGGTTCCGTAGGCACCTGCAGTGTTCTGTAGGAGCCCATAGGGTTTTAGTGAGGTTCCGTTGTGTTGCTAAGGGTCTTGTAGAGTGCTGTCGGGTCCTGGAGTATTCTGTAGGGTTCCAGAGGGGCTCGTAGGGTTCCGTCGAAATCTGTAGGGTTCCCTAGGGGCCCATAGAGTCCCGTAGATTGCCGTAGGGACCTGTAGGGTTGTGTAAGTGCCCGCAGAAGTCTGTAGGAGTCTGTGGGATTCTGTAAGGTTCCGGAGGGTTCTGCAGGGTTCCGTAGGGGCCCGTAGAGTTCCGTAGTGGCTGGTAAAGTTCCGTAGGGCCCTGTACCGTTCCGTAACTGCCTGCAAGGGTCTTTAGGCTTCCGTAGGGGCTGGTAGGGTTCCATAAAGTTCCGTGGGTTCCTGCAGAGTTCTGCAAGTGCCCGCAAGGGCCTGTAGGGGCCCACAGTGTTTCTGCCAGGTTCCGTAGAGTTCCGTAGGGGCCATATTTTTCTGTAGTGGCTGGTAGTATTCTGTAGGGGTCTGTAGGGTTCCGTAGGCGCCTACAGTGTTCTGTAGGAGCCCATAGGGTTTTAGTGAGGTTCCGTTGTGTTGCTAAGGGTCTTGTAGAGTGCTGTCGGGTCCTGGAGTATTCTGTAGGGTTCCAGAGGGCCTCATAGGGTTCCATCGAAATCTATAGGGTTCCCTAGGGGCCCATAGAGTCCCGTAGATTTCCGTAGGGACCTGTAGGGTTGTGTAAGTGCCCGCAGGAGTCTGTAGGAGTCTGTGGGATTCTGTAAGGTTCCGGAGGGTTCTGCAGGGTTCCGTAGGGGCCCGTACAGTTCCGTAGTGGCTGGTAAAGTTCCGTAGGGCCCTGTGGGGTTCTGTATGGACCTGTAGGGTTCCGTAGGGGCCTGCAGGGTTCCGTAAGTGCCCGCAGGTGTCTGTAGGGTTCCGTAGGGGTCTGTAGGGTTCCGAAGGCACCTGCAGTGTTCTGTAGGAGCCCATAGGGTTTTAGTGAGGTTCCGTTGTGTTGCTAAGGGTCTTGTAGAGTGCTGTCGGGTCCTGGAGTATTCTGTAGGGTTCCAGAGGGCCTCATAGGGTTCCATCGAAATCTATAGGGTTCCCTAGGGGCCCATAGAGTCCCGTAGATTGCCGTAGGGACCTGTAGGGTTGTGTAAGTGCCCGCAGAAGTCTGTAGGAGTCTGTGGGATTCTGTAAGGTTCTGGAGGGTTCTGCAGGGTTCCGTAGGGACCCGTAGAGTTCCGTAGTGGCTGGTAAAGTTCCGTAGGGCCCTGTGGGGTTCTGTATGGACGTGTAGGGTTCCGTAGGGGCCTGCAGGGTTCCGTAAGTGCCCGCAGGTGTCTGTAGGGTTCCGTAGGGGTCTGTAGGGTTCCGTAGGCACCTGCAGTGTTCTGTAGGAGCCCATAGGGTTTTAGTGAGGTTCCGTTGTGTTGCTAAGGGTCTTGTAGAGTGCTGTCGGGTCCTGGAGTATTCTGTAGGGTTCCAGAGGGCCTCATAGGGTACCATCGAAATCTATAGGGTTCCCTAGGGGCCCATAGAGTCCCGTAGATTGCCGTAGGGACCTGTAGGGTTGTGTAAGTGCTCGCAGGGGTTGGTAGGAGCTTGTAGGGTTCCATAAGTTTTCAGAGGGTTGTGTAGGGTTCCGTAGGGGCCTGTGGTGTTCCCTAGGGGCCTGTAGAGTCTCGTACAGTTCCGTAGGGTCCTGTAGGTTTCCATAAGCGCCCGCAAAGGTCTGAATGGGCCCGTACTGTTCCGTAAGGATCCATAGGGCTCCGTAGAGCTTCGTAGGTTCCCTAGAGGCCTCTGGAGTACCGCAGGAGCCAGTAGTGTTCTGTAGGCGCCCGTAGGGTTCCTTCCATAGGAGCTGGCAGTGTTCCGTAGGGTCCTCTAGGGTTGAGTAAGTGCCCGCAGGAGTCTGTAGGAATCCGTGGGATTCTGTAAGGTTCTGCAGGGTTCCGTAGGGGCCCGTAGAGTTCCGTAGTGGCTGGTAAAGTTCCCTAGGGCCCTGTACCGTTCCGTAACTGCCTGCAAGGGTCTTTAGGCTTCCGTAGGGGCTGGTAGGGTTCCATAAAGTTCTGTGGATTCCTGTAGAGTTCTGCAAGTGCCCGCTAGGGCCTGTAGGGGCCCACAGTGTTTCTGCCAGGTTCCGTAGAGTTCCGTAGGGGCCATATTTTTCTGTAGTGGCTGGTAGTATTCTGTAGGGGTCTGTAGGTTTCCGTAGGCGCCTACAGTGTTCTGTAGGAGCCCATAGGGTTTTAGTGAGATTCCGTTGTGTTGCTAAGGGTCTTGTAGAGTGCTGTCGGGTCCTGGAGTATTCTGTAGGGTTCCAGAGGGGCTCGTAGGGTTCCGTCGAAATCTGAAGGGTTCCCTAGGGGCCCATAGAGTCCCGTAGATTGCCGTTGGGACCTGTAGGGTTGTGTAAGTGCTCGCAGGGGTTGGTAGGAGCTTGTAGGGTTCCATAAGTTTCCAGAGGGTTGTGTAGGGTTCCGTAGGGGCCTGTGGTGTTCCCTAGGGGCCTGTAGAGTCTCGTACAGTTCCGTAGGGGCCTGTGGTGTTCCCTAGGGGCCTGTAGAGTCTCGTACAGTTCCGTAGGGTCCTGTAGGTTTCCATAAGTGCCCGCAGAGGTCTGAAGGGGCCCGTACTGTTCCGTAAGGATCCATAGGGTTCCGTAGAGCTTCGTAGGTTCCCTAGAGGCCTCTGGAGTACCGCAGGAGCCAGTAGTGTTCTGTAGGGGCCCGTAGGGTTCCTTCCATAGGGGCTGGCAGTGTTCCGTAGGGGCCTGTAGGGTTGTGTAAGTGCCCGCAGAAGTCTGTAGGAGTCTGTGGGATTCTGTAAGGTTCCGGAGGGTTCTGCAGGGTTCCGTAGGGGCCCGTAGAGTTCCGTAGTGGCTGGTAAAGTTCCGTAGGGCCCTGTGGGGTTCTGTATGGACGTGTAGGGTTCCGTAGGGGCCTGCAGTGTTCTGTAAGTGCCCGTAGGTGTCTGTACGGGTCTGTAGGGTTCCGTAGGCACCTGCAGTATTCTGTAGGAGCCCATAGGGTTTTAGTGAGGTTCCGTTGTGTTGCTAAGGGTCTTGTAGAGTGCTGTCGGGTCCTGGAGTATTCTGTAGGGTTCCAGAGGGCCTCATAGGGTTCCATCGAAATCTATAGGGTTCCCTAGGGGCCCATAGAGTCCCGTAGATTTCCGTAGGGACCTGTAGGGTTGTGTAAGTGCCCGCAGAAGTCTGTAGGAGTCTGTGGGATTCTGTATGGTTCCGGAGGGTTCTGCAGGGTTCCGTAGGGGCCCGTAGAGTTCCGTAGTGGCTGGTAAAGTTCCCTAGGGCCCTGTACCGTTCCGTAACTGCCTGCAAGGGTCTTTAGGCTTCCGTAGGGGCTGGTAGGGTACCATAAAGTTCCGTGGGGCACTGTGGGGTTCTGTATGGACGTGTAGGGTTTAGTAGGGGCCTGCAGTGTTCTGTAAGTGCCCGCAGGTGTCTGTAGAGTTCCGTAGGGGTCTGTAGGGTTCTGTAGGCACCTGCAGTGTTCTGTAGGAGCCCATAGGGTTTTAGTGAGGTTCCGTTGTGTTGCTAAGGGTCTTGTAGAGTGCTGTCGGGTCCTGGAGTATTCTGTAGGGTTCCAGAGGGGCTGGTAGGCTTCCGTCGAAATCTGAAGGGTTCCCTAGGGGCCCGTAGAGTCCCGTAGATTTCCGTAGGGGCCTGTAGGGTTATCTAAGTGCCCGCAGGGGTTGGTAAGAGCTTGTAGGGTGCCATATGTTTCCGGAGGGTTGTGTAGTGTTCCGTAGGGGCCTGCAGTGTTCTGTAAGTGCCCGCAGGTGTCTGTAGAGTTCCGTAGGGGTCTGTAGGGTTCTGTAGGCACCTGCAGTGTTCTGTAGGAGCCCATAGGGTTTTAGTGAGGTTCCGTTGTGTTGCTAAGGGTCTTGTAGAGTGCTGTTGGGTCCTGGAGTATTCTGTAGGGTTCCAGAGGGGCTCGTAGGGTTCCATCGAAATCTGTAGGGTTCCCTAGGGGCCCATAGAGTCCCGTAGATTGCCGTAGGGACCTGTAGGGTTGTGTAAGTGCCCGCAGAAGTCTGTAGGAGTCTGTGGGATTCTGTAAGGTTCCGGAGGGTTCTGCAGGGTTCCGTAGGGGCCCGTAGAGTTCCGTAGTGGCTGGTAAAGTTCCGTAGGGCCCTGTGGGGTTCTGTATGGACCTGTAGGGTTCCGTAGGGGCCTGCAGGGTTCCGTAAGTGCCCGCAGGTGTCTGTAGGGTTCCGTAGGGGTCTGTAGGGTTCCGTAGGCACCTGCAGTGTTCTGTAGGAGCCCATAGGGTTTTAGTGAGGTTCCGTTGTGTTGCTAAGGGTCTTGTAGAGTGCTGTCGGGTCCTGGAGTATTCTGTAGGGTTCCAGAGGGGCTCGTAGGGTTCCGTCGAAATCTGTAGGGTTCCCTAGGGGCCCATAGAGTCCCGTAGATTGCCGTAGGGTCCTGTAGGGTTTTGTAAGTTCTCGCAGGGGTTGGTAGGAGCTTGTAGGCTTCCATAAGTTTCCAGAGGGTTGTGTAGTGTTCCGTAGGGGCCTGTGGTGTTCCCTAAGGGCCTGTAGAGTCTCGTACGGTTCTGTAGGGGCCTGTGGTGTTCCCTAGGGGCCTGTAGAGTCTCGTACAGTTCCGTAGGGTCCTGTAGGTTTCCATAAGTGCCCGCAGAGGTCTGAATGGGCCCGTACTGTTCCGTAAGGATCCATAGGGCTCCGTAGAGCTTCGTAGGTTCCCTAGAGGCCTCTGGAGTACCGCAGGAGCCAGTAGTGTTCTGTAGGGGCCCGTAGGGTTCCTTCCATAGGGGCTGGCAGTGTTCCGTAGGGTCCTCTAGGGTTGAGTAAGTGCCCGCAGGAGTCTGTAGGAATCCGTGGGATTCTGTAAGGTTCTGGAGGGTTCTGCAGGGTTCCGTAGGGGCCCGTAGAGTTCCGTAGTGGCTGGTAAAGTTCGGTAGGGCCCTGTACCGTTCCGTAACTGCCTGCAAGGGTCTTTAGGCTTCCGTAGGGGCTGGTAGGGTTCCATAAAGTTCCGTGGGTTCCTGCAGAGTTCTGCAAGTGCCCGCAAGGGCCTGTAGGGGCCCACAGTGTTTCTGCCAGGTTCCGTAGAGTTCCGTAGGGGCCATATTTTTCTGTAGTGGCTGGCAGTAATCTATAGGGGTCTGTAGGGTTCCGTAGGCGCCTGCAGTGTTCTGTAGGAGCCCATAGGGTTTTAGTGAGGTTCCGTTGTGTTGCTAAGGGTCTTGTAGAGTGCTGTCGGGTCCTGGAGTATTCTGTAGGGTTCCAGAGGGCCTCATAGGGTTCCATCGAAATCTATAGGGTTCCCTAGGGGCCCATAGAGTCCCGTAGATTTCCGTAGGGACCTGTAGGGTTGTGTAAGTGCCCGCAGAAGTCTGTAGGAGTCTGTGGGATTCTGTAAGGTTCTGGAGGGTTCTGCAGGGTTCCGTAGGGGCCCGTAGAGTTCCATAGTGGCTGGTAAAGTTCCCTAGGGCCCTGTACCGTTCCGTAACTGCCTGCAAGGGTCTTTAGGCTTCCGTAGGGGCTGGTAGGGTTCCATAAAGTTCCGTGGGGCACTGTGGGGTTCTGTATGGACCTGTAGGGTTCCGTAGGGGCCTGCAGTGTTCTGTAAGTGCCCGTAGGTGTCTGTAGGGTTCCGTAGGCACCTGCAGTATTCTGTAGGAGCCCATAGGGTTTTAGTGAGGTTCCGTTGTGTTGCTAAGGGTCTTGTAGAGTGCTGTCGGGTCCTGGAGTATTCTGTAGGGTTCCAGAGGGGCTGGTAGATTTCCGTCGAAATCTGAAGGGTTCCCTAGGGGCCCGTAGAGTCCCGTAGATTTCCGTAGGGGCCTGTAGGGTTGTGTAAGTGCCCGCAGGGGTTGGTAGGAGCTTGTAGGGTGCCATATGTTTCCGGAGGGTTGTGTAGGGTTCCGTAGGGGCCTGTGGTGTTCCCTAGGGTCCTGTAGAGTCTCGTATAGATCCGTAGGGTCCTATAGGTTTCCATAAGCGCCCGCAGAGGTCTAAAGGGGCCCGTACTGTTCCGTAAGGATCCATAGGGTTCCGTAGAGCTTCGTAGGTTCCCTAGAGGCCTCTGGAGTACCGCAGGAGCCAGTAGTGTTCTTTAGGGGCCCGTAGGGTTCCTTCCATAGGAGCTGGCAGTGTTCCGTAGGGTCCTCTAGGGTTGAGTAAGTGCCCGCAGGAGTCTGTAGGAATCCGTGGGATTCTGTAAGGTTCTGGAGGGTTCTGCAGGGTTCCGTAGGGGCCCGTAGAGTTCCGTAGTGGCTGGTAAAGTTCCCTAGGGCCCTGTACCGTTCCGTAACTGCCTGCAAGGGTCTTTAGGCTTCCGTAGGGGCTGGTAGGGTTCCATAAAGTTCCGTGGGTTCCTGCAGAGTTCTGCAAGTGCCCGCAAGGGCCTGTAGGGGCCCACAGTGTTTCTGCCAGGTTCCGTAGAGTTCCGTAGGGGCCATATTTTTCTGTAGTGGCTGGCAGTAATCTATAGGGGTCTGTAGGGTTCCGTAGGCGCCTGCAGTGTTCTGTAGGAGCCCATAGGGTTTTAGTGAGGTTCCGTTGTGTTGCTAAGGGTCTTGTAGAGTGCTGTCGGGTCCTGGAGTATTCTGTAGGGTTCCAGAGGGGCTCGTAGGGTTCCGTCGAAATCTATAGGGTTCCCTAGGGGCCCATAGAGTCCCGTAGATTTCTGTAGGGACCTGTAGGGTTGTGTAAGTGCCCGCAGAAGTCTGTAGGAGTCTGTGGGATTCTGTAAGGTTCGGGAGGGTTCTGCAGGGTTCCGTAGGGGCCCGTAGAGTTCCGTAGTGGCTGGTAAAGTCCCGTAGGGCCCTGTGGGGTTCTGTATGGACCTGTAGGGTTCCGTAGGGGCCTGCAGGTTTCCGTAAGTGCCCGCAGGTGTCTGTAGGGGTCTGTAGGGTTCCGTAGGCACCTGCAGTGTTCTGTAGGAGCCCATAGGGTTTTAGTGAGGTTCCGTTGTGTTGCTAAGGGTCTTGTAGAGTGCTGTCGGGTCCTGGAGTATTCTGTAGGGTTCCAGAGGGGCTCGTAGGGTTCCGTCGAAATCTGTAGGGTTCCCTAGGGGCCCATAGAGTCCCGTAGATTGCCGTAGTGTCCTGTAGGGTTTTGTAAGTTCTCGCAGGGGTTGGTAGGAGCTTGTAGGGTTCCATAAGTTTCCAGAGGGTTGTGTAGTGTTCCGTAGGGGCCTGTGGTGTTCCCTAAGGGCCTGTAGAGTCTCGTACGGTTCTGTAGGGGCCTGTGGTGTTCCCTAGGGGCCTGTAGAGTCTCGTACAGTTCCGTAGGGTCCTGTAGGTTTCCATAAGTGCCCGCAGAGGTCTGAATGGGCCCGTACTGTTCCGTAAGGATCCATAGGGCTCCGTAGAGCTTCGTAGGTTCCCTAGAGGCCTCTGGAGTACCGCAGGAGCCAGTAGTGTTCTGTAGGGGCCCGTAGGGTTCCTTCCATAGGGGCTGGCAGTGTTCCGTAGGGTCCTCTAGGGTTGAGTAAGTGCCCGCAGGAGTCTGTAGGAATCCGTGGGATTCTGTAAGGTTCTGGAGGGTTCTGCAGGGTTCCGTAGGGGCCCGTAGAGTTCCGTAGTGGCTGGTAAAGTTCGGTAGGGCCCTGTACCGTTCCGTAACTGCCTGCAAGGGTCTTTAGGCTTCCGTAGGGGCTGGTAGGGTTCCATAAAGTTCCGTGGGTTCCTGCAGAGTTCTGCAAGTGCCCGCAAGGGCCTGTAGGGGCCCACAGTGTTTCTGCCAGGTTCCGTAGAGTTCCGTAGGGGCCATATTTTTCTGTAGTGGCTGGCAGTAATCTATAGGGGTCTGTAGGGTTCCGTAGGCGCCTGCAGTGTTCTGTAGGAGCCCATAGGGTTTTAGTGAGGTTCCGTTGTGTTGCTAAGGGTCTTGTAGAGTGCTGTCGGGTCCTGGAGTATTCTGTAGGGTTCCAGAGGGCCTCATAGGGTTCCATCGAAATCTATAGGGTTCCCTAGGGGCCCATAGAGTCCCGTAGATTTCCGTAGGGACCTGTAGGGTTGTGTAAGTGCCCGCAGAAGTCTGTAGGAGTCTGTGGGATTCTGTAAGGTTCTGGAGGGTTCTGCAGGGTTCCGTAGGGGCCCGTAGAGTTCCATAGTGGCTGGTAAAGTTCCCTAGGGCCCTGTACCGTTCCGTAACTGCCTGCAAGGGTCTTTAGGCTTCCGTAGGGGCTGGTAGGGTTCCATAAAGTTCCGTGGGGCACTGTGGGGTTCTGTATGGACCTGTAGGGTTCCGTAGGGGCCTGCAGTGTTCTGTAAGTGCCCGCAGGTGTCTGTAGGGTTCCGTAGGCACCTGCAGTATTCTGTAGGAGCCCATAGGGTTTTAGTGAGGTTCCGTTGTGTTGCTAAGGGTCTTGTAGAGTGCTGTCGGGTCCTGGAGTATTCTGTAGGGTTCCAGAGGGGCTGGTAGATTTCCGTCGAAATCTGAAGGGTTCCCTAGGGGCCCGTAGAGTCCCGTAGATTTCCGTAGGGGCCTGTAGGGTTGTGTAAGTGCCCGCAGGGGTTGGTAGGAGCTTGTAGGGTGCCATATGTTTCCGGAGGGTTGTGTAGGGTTCCGTAGGGGCCTGTGGTGTTCCCTAGGGGCCTGTAGAGTCTCGTACAGATCCGTAGGGTCCTGTAGGTTTCCATAAGCGCCCGCAGAGGTCTGAAGGGGCCCGTACTGTTCCGTAAGGATCCATAGGGCTCCGTAGAGCTTCGTAGGTTCCCTAGAGGCCTCTGGAGTACCGCAGGAGCCAGTAGTGTTCTGTAGGGGCCCGTAGGGTTCCTTCCATAGGGGCTGGCAGTGTTCCGTAGGGGCCTGTAGGGTTGTTTAAGTGCCCGCAGAAGTCTGTAGGAGTCTGTGGGATTCTGTAAGGTTCCGGAGGGTTCTGCAGGGTTCCGTAGGGGCCCGTAGAGTTCCGTAGTGGCTGGTAAAGTTCCGTAGGGCCCTGTGGGGTTCTGTATGGACCTGTAGGGTTCCGTAGGGGCCTGCAGTGTTCTGTAAGTGCCCGTAGGTGTCTGTACGGGTCTGTAGGGTTCCGTAGGCACCTGCAGTATTCTGTAGGAGCCCATAGGGTTTATTGAGGTTCCGTTGTGTTGCTAAGGGTCTTGTAGAGTGCTGTCGGGTCCTGGAGTATTCTGTAGGGTTCCAGAGGGGCTGGTAGGGTTCCGTCGAAATCTGAAGGGTTCCCTAGGGGCCCGTAGAGTCCCATAGATTTCCGTAGGGGCCTGTAGGGTTGTGTAAGTGCCCGCAGGGGTTGGTAGGAGCTTGTAGGGTGCCATATGTTTCCGGAGGGTTGTGTAGGGTTCCGTAGGGGCCTGTGGTGTTCCCTAGGGGCCTGTAGAGTCTCGTACAGTTTCGGTAGGGTCCTGTAGATTTCCATAAGCGCCTGCAGAGGTCTGAAGGGGCCCGTACTGTTCCGTAAGGATCCATAGGGTTCCGTAGAGTTTCGTAGGTTCCCTAGAGGCCTCTGGAGTACCGCAGGAGCCAGTAGTGTTCCGTAGGGTCCTCTAGGGTTGAGTAAGTGCCCGCAGGAGTCTGTAGGAATCCGTGGGATTCTGTAAGGTTCTGGAGGGTTCTGCAGGGTTCCGTAGGGGCCCGTAGAGTTCCGTAGTGGCTGGTAAAGTTCCCTAGGGCCCTGTACCGTTCCGTAACTGCCTGCAAGGGTCTTTAGGCTTCCGTAGGGGCTGGTAGGGTTCCATAAAGTTCCGTGGGTTCCTGCAGAGTTCTGCAAGTGCCCGCAAGGGCCTGTAGGGGCCCCACAGTGTTTCTGCCAGGTTCCGTAGAGTTCCGTAGGGGCCATATTTTTCTGTAGTGGCTGGTAGTATTCTGTAGGGGTCTGTAGGTTTCCGTAGACACCTACAGTGTTCTGTAGGAGCCCATAGGGTTTTAGTGAGGTTCCGTTGTGTTGCTAAGGGTCTTGTAGAGTGCTGTCGGGTCCTGGAGTATTCTGTAGGGTTCCAGAGGGGCTCGTAGGGTTCCGTCGAAATCTGTAGGGTTCCCTAGGGGCCCATAGAGTCCCGTAGATTGCCGTTGGGACCTGTAGGGTTGTGTAAGTGCTCGCAGGGGTTGGTAGGAGCTTGTAGGGTGCCATAAGTTTCCAGAGGGTTGTGTAGGGTTCCGTAGGGGCCTGTGGTGTTCCCTAGGGGCCTGTAGAGTCTCGTACGGTTCCGTAGGTTCTTGTAGGTTTCCATAAGTGCCCGCAGAGGTCTGAAGGGGCCCGTACTGTTCCGTAAGGATCCATAGGGCTCCGTAGAGCTTCGTAGGTTCCCTAGAGGCCTCTGGAGTACCGCAGGAGCCAGTAGTGTTCTGTAGGGGCCCGTAGGGTTCCTTCCATAGGGGCTGGCAGTGTTCCGTAGGGGCCTGTAGTGTTGTGTAAGTGCCCGCAGAAGTCTGTAGGAGTCTGTGGGATTCTGTAAGGTTCCGGAGGGTTCTGCAGGGTTCCGTAGGGGCCCGTAGAGTTCCGTAGTGGCTGGTAAAGTTCCGTAGGGCCCTGTGGGGTTCTGTATGGACCTGTAGGGTTCCGTAGGGGCCTGCAGTGTTCTGTAAGTGCCCGTAGGTGTCTGTAGGGTTCCGTAGGCACCTGCAGTGTTCTGTAGGAGCCCATAGGGTTTTAGTGAGGTTCCGTTGTGTTGCTAAGGGTCTTGTAGAGTGCTGTCGGGTCCTGGAGTATTCTGTAGGGTTCCAGAGGGGCTCGTAGGGTTCCGTCGAAATCTGAAGGGTTCCCTAGGGGCCCGTAGAGTCCCGTAGATTTCCGTAGGGGCCTGTAGGGTTGTGTAAGTGCCCGCAGGGGTTGGTAGGAGCTTGTAGGGTGCCATATGTTTCCGGAGGGTTGTGTAGGGTTCCGTAGGGGCCTGTGGTGTTCCCTAGGGGCCTGTAGAGTCTCGTACAGTTTCGGTAGGGTCCTGTAGGTTTCCATAAGCGCCCGTAGAGGTCTGAAGGGGCCCGTACTGTTCCGTAAGGATCCATAGGGTTCCGTAGAGTTTCGTAGGTTCCCTAGAGGCCTCTGGAGTACCGCAGGAGCCAGTAGTGTTCCGTAGGGTCCTCTAGGGTTGAGTAAGTGCCCGCAGGAGTCTGTAGGAATCCGTGGGATTCTGTAAGGTTCTGGAGGGTTCTGCAGGGTTCCGTAGGGGCCCGTAAAGTTCGGTAGTGGCTGGTAAAGTTCCCTAGGGCCCTGTACCGTTCCGTAACTGCCTGCAAGGGTCTTTAGGCTTCCGTAGGGGCTGGTAGGGTTCCATAAAGTTCCGTGGGTTCCTGCAGAGTTCTGCAAGTGCCCGCAAAGGCCTGTAGGGGCCCACAGTGTTTCTGCCAGGTTCCGTAGAGTTCCGTAGGGGCCATATTTTTCTGTAGTGGCTGGTAGTATTCTGTAGGGGTCTGTAGGTTTCCGTAGGTGCCTGCAGTGTTCTGTAGGAGCCCATAGGGTTTTAGTGAGGTTCCGTTGTGTTGCTAAGGGTCTTGTAGAGTGCTGTCGGGTCCTGGAGTATTCTGTAGGGTTCCAGAGGGGCTCGTAGGGTTCCATCGAAATCTATAGGGTTCCCTAGGGGCCCATAGAGTCCCGTAGATTGCCGTTGGGACCTGTAGGGTTGTGTAAGTGCTCGCAGGGGTTGGTAGGAGCTTGTAGGGTTCCATAAGTTTCCAGAGGGTTGTGTAAGGTTCCGTAGGGGCCTGTGGTGTTCCCTAGGGGCCTGTAGAGTCTCATACGGTTCCGTAGGGGCCTGTGGTGTTCCCTAGGGGCCTGTAGAGTCTCGTACAGTTCCGTAGGGTCCTGTAGGTTTCCATAAGTGCCCGCAGAGGTTTGAAGGGGCCCGTACTGTTCCGTAAGGATCCATAGGGCTCCGTAGAGCTTCGTAGGTTCCCTAGAGGCCTCTGGAGTACCGCAGGAGCCAGTAGTGTTCTGTAGGGGCCCGTAGGGTTCCTTCCATAGGGGCTGGCAGTGTTCCGTAGGGTCCTCTAGGGTTGAGTAAGTGCCCGCAGGAGTCTGTAGGAGTCTGTGGGATTCTGTAAGGTTCCGGAGGGTTCTGCAGGGTTCCGTAGGGGCCCGTAGAGTTCCGTAGTGGCTGGTAAAGTTCCCTAGGGCCCTGTGGGGTTCTGTATTGACCTGTAGGGTTCCGTAGGGGCCTGCAGTGTTCTGTAAGTGCCCGTAGGTGTCTGTACGGGTCTGTAGGGTTCCGTAGGCACCTGCAGTATTCTGTAGGAGCCCATAGGGTTTATTGAGGTTCCGTTGTGTTGCTAAGGGTCTTGTAGAGTGCTGTCGGGTCCTGGAGTATTCTGTAGGGTTCCAGAGGGGCTGGTAGGGTTCCGTCGAAATCTGAAGGGTTCCCTAGGGGCCCGTAGAGTCCCATAGATTTCCGTAGGGGCCTGTAGGGTTGTGTAAGTGCCCGCAGGGGTTGGTAGGAGCTTGTAGGGTGCCATATGTTTCCGGAGGGTTGTGTAGGGTTCCGTAGGGGCCTGTGGTGTTCCCTAGGGGCCTGTAGAGTCTCGTACAGTTCCGTAGGGTCCTGTAGGTTTCCATAAGCACCCGCAGAGGTCTGAAGGGGCCCGTACTGTGCCGTAAGGATCCATAGGGCTCCGTAGAGTTTCGTAGGTTCCCTAGAGGCCTCTGGAGTACCGCAGGAGCCAGTAGTGTTCTGTAGGGGCCCGTAGGGTTCCTTCCATAGGAGCTGGCAGTGTTCCGTAGGGTCCTCTAGGGTTGAGTAAGTGCCCGCAGGAGTCTGTAGGAATCCGTGGGATTCTGTAAGGTTCTGGAGGGTTCTGCAGGGTTCCGTAGGGGCCCGTAGAGTTCCGTAGTGGCTGGTAAAGTTCCCTAGGGCCCTGTACCGTTCCGTAACTGCCTGCAAGGGTCTTTAGGCTTCCGTAGGGGCTGGTAGGGTTCCATAAAGTTCCGTGGGTTCCTGCAGAGTTCTGCAAGTGCCCGCAAGGGCCTGTAGGGGCCCACAGTGTTTCTGCCAGGTTCCGTAGAGTTCCGTAGGGGCCATATTTTTCTGTAGTGGCTGGTAGTATTCTGTAGGGGTCTGTAGGTTTCCGTAGGCGCCTGCAGTGTTCTGTAGGAGCCCATAGGGTTTTAGTGAGGTTCCGTTGTGTTGCTAAGGGTCTTGTAGAGTGCTGTCGGGTCCTGGAGTATTCTGTAGGGTTCCAGAGGGGCTGGTAGATTTCTGTCGAAATCTGAAGGGTTCCCTAGGGGCCCGTAGAGTCCCGTAGATTTCCGTAGGGGCCTGTAGGGTTGTGTAAGTGCCCGCAGGGTTTGGTAGGAGCTTGTAGGGTGCCATATGTTTCCGGAGGGTTGTGTAGGGTTCCGTAGGGGCCTGTGGTGTTCCCTAGGGGCCTGTAGAGTCTCGTACAGTTCCGTAGGGTCCTGTAGGTTTCCATAAGCGCCCGCAGAGGTCTAAAGGGGCCCGTACTGTGCCGTAAGGATCCATAGGGTTCCGTAGAGCTTCGTAGGTTCCCTAGAGGCCTCTGGAGTACCGCAGGAGCCAGTAGTGTTCTGTAGGGGCCCGTAGGGTTCCTTCCATAGGAGCTGGCAGTGTTCCGTAGGGTCCTCTAGGGTTGAGTAAGTGCCCGCAGGAGTCTGTAGGAATCCGTGGGATTCTGTAAGGTTCTGGAGGGTTCTGCAGGGTTCCGTAGGGGCCCGTAGAGTTCCGTAGTGGCTGGTAAAGTTCCCTAGGGCCCTGTGGGGTTCTGTATGGACCTGTAGGGTTCCGTAGGGGCCTGCAGGGTTCTGTAAGTGCCCGCAGGTGTCTGTAGGGTTCCGTAGGGGTCTGTAGGGTTCCGTAGGCACCTGCAGTGTTCTGTAGGAGCCCATAGGGTTTTAGTGAGGTTCCGTTGTGTTGCTAAGGGTCTTGTAGAGTGCTGTTGGGTCCTGGAGTATTCTGTAGGGTTCCAGAGGGGCTCGTAGGGTTCCGTCGAAATCTGTAGGGTTCCCTAGGGGCCCATAGAGTCCCGTAGATTGCCTTTGGGACCTATAGGGTTGTGTAAGTGCTCGCAGGGGTTGGTAGGAGCTTGTAGGGTTCCATAAGTTTCCAGAGGGTTGTGTAGGGTTCCGTAGGGGCCTGTGGTGTTCCCTAGGGGCCTGTAGAGTCTCGTACAGTTCCGTAGGGTCCTGTAGGTTTCCATAAGTGCCCGCAGAGGTCTGAAGGGGCCCGTACTGTTCTGTAAGGATCCATAGGGCTCCGTAGAGCTTCGTAGGTTCCCTAGAGGCCTCTGGAGTACCGCAGGAGCCAGTAGTGTTCTGTAGGGGCCCGTAGGGTTCCTTCCATAGGGGCTGGCAGTGTTCCGTAGGGGCCTGTAGGGTTGTGTAAGTGCCCGCAGAAGTCTGTAGGAGTCTGTGGGATTTTGTAAGGTTCTGGAGGGTTCTGCAGGGTTCTGTAGGGGCCCGTAGAGTTCCGTAGTGGCTGGTAAAGTTCCCTAGGGCCCTGTACCATTCCGTAACTGCCTGCAAGGGTCTTTAGGCTTCCGTAGGGGCTGGTAGGGTTCCATAAAGTTCCGTGGGTTCCTGCAGAGTTCTGCAAGTGCCCGCAAGGGCCTGTAGGGGCCCACAGTGTTTCTGCCAGGTTCCGTAGAGTTCCGTAGGGGCCATATTTTTCTGTAGTGGCTGGTAGTATTCTGTAGGGGTCTGTAGGTTTCCGTAGGCGCCTACACTGTTCTGTAGGAGCCCATAGGGTTTTAGTGAGGTTCCGTTGTGTTGCTAAGGGTCTTGTAGAGTGCTGTCGGGTCCTGGAGTATTCTGTAGGGTTCCAGAGGGGCTCGTAGGGTTCCGTCGAAATCTGAAGGGTTCCCTAGGGGCCCGTAGAGTCCCATAGATTTCCGTAGGGGCCTGTAGGGTTGTGTAAGTGCCCGCAGGGTTTGGTAGGAGCTTGTAGGGTGCCATATGTTTCCGGAGGGTTGTGTAGGGTTCCGTAGGGGCCTGTGGTGTTCCCTAGGGGCCTGTAGAGTCTCGTACAGTTCCGTAGGGTCCTGTAGGTTTCCATAAGTGCCCGCAGAGGTCTAAAGGGGCCCGTACTGTGCCGTAAGGATCCATAGGGTTCCGTAGAGCTTCGTAGGTTCCCTAGAGGCCTCTGGAGTACCGCAGGAGCCAGTAGTGTTCTGTAGGGGCCCGTAGGGTTCCTTCCATAGGAGCTGGCAGTGTTCCGTAGGGTCCTCTAGGGTTGAGTAAGTGCCCGCAGGAGTCTGTGGGATTCTGTAAGGTTCTGGAGGGTTCTGCAGGGTTCCGTAGGGGCCCGTAGAGTTCCGTAGTGGCTGGTAAAGTTCCCTAGGGCCCTGTACCATTCCGTAACTGCCTGCAAGGGTCTTTAGGCTTCCGTAGGGGCTGGTAGGGTTCCATAAAGTTCCGTGGGTTCCTGCAGAGTTCTGTAAGTGCCCGCAGGTGTTTGTAGGGTTCCGTAGGGGTCTGTAGGGTTCCGTAGGCACCTGCAGTGTTCTGTAGGAGCCCATAGGGTTTTAGTGAGGTTCCGTTGTGTTGCTAAGGGTCTTGTAGAGTGCTGTCGGGTCCTGGAGAATTCTGTAGGGTTCCAGAGGGGCTGGTAGGGTTCTGTCGAAATCTGTAGGGTTCCCTAGGGGCCCATAGAGTCCCGTAGATTGCCGTTGGGACCTGTAGGGTTGTGTAAGTGCTCGCAGGGGTTGGTAGGAGCTTGTAGGGTTCCATAAGTTTCCAGAGGGTTGTGTAGGGTTCCGTAGGGGCCTGTGGTGTTCCCTAGGGGCCTGTAGAGTCTCGTACGGTTCCGTAGGGGCCTGTGGTGTTCCCTAGGGGCCTGTAGAGTCTCGTACAGTTCCGTAGGGTCCTGTAGGTTTCCATAAGTGCCCGCAGAGGTCTGAATGGGCCCGTACTGTTCTGTAAGGATCCATAGGGCTCCGTAGAGCTTCGTAGGTTCCCTAGAGGCCTCTGGAGTACCGCAGGAGCCAGTAGTGTTCTGTAGGGGCCCGTAGGGTTCCTTCCATAGGGGCTGGCAGTGTTCCGTAGGGGCCTGTAGGGTTGTGTAAGTGCCCGCAGGAGTCTGTGGGATTCTGTAAGGTTCCGGAGGGTTCTGCAGGGTTCCGTAGGGGCCCGTAGAGTTCCGTAGTGGCTGGTAAAGTTCCATATGGCCCTGTGGGGTTCTGTATGGACCTGTAGGGTTCCGTAGGGGCCTGCAGGGTTCCGTAAGTGCCCGCAGGTGTCTGTAGGGTTCCGTAGGGGTCTGTAGGGTTCCGTAGGCACCTGCAGTGTTCTGTAGGAGCCCATAGGGTTTTAGTGAGGTTCCGTTGTGTTGCTAAGGGTCTTGTAGAGTGCTGTCGGGTCCTGGAGTATTCTGTAGGGTTCCAGAGGGGCTCGTAGGGTTCCGTCGAAATCTGTAGGGTTCCCTAGGGGCCCATAGAGTCCCGTAGATTGCCTTTGGGACCTATAGGGTTGTGTAAGTGCTCGCAGGGGTTGGTAGGAGCTTGTAGGGTTCCATAAGTTTCCAGAGGGTTGTGTAGGGTTCTGTAGGGGCCTGTGGTGTTCCCTAGGGGCCTGTAGAGTCTCGTACGGTTCCGTAGGGTCCTGTAGGTTTCCATAAGTGCCCGCAGAGGTCTGAATGGGCCCGTACTGTTCTGTAAGGATCCATAGGGTTCCGTAGAGCTTCGTAGGTTCCCTAGAGGCCTCTGGAGTACCGCAGGAGCCAGTAGTGTTCTGTAGGGGCCCGTAGGGTTCCTTCCATAGGGGCTGGCAGTGTTCCGTAGGGTCCTCTAGGGTTGAGTAAGTGCCCGCAGGAGTCTGTAGGAATCCGTGGGATTCTGTAAGGTTCTGGAGGGTTCTGCAGGGTTCCGTAGGGGCCCGTAGAGTTCCGTAGTGGCTGGTAAAGTTCCCTAGGGCCCTGTACCGTTCCGTAACTGCCTGCAAGGGTCTTTAGGCTTCCGTAGGGGCTGGTAGGGTTCCATAAAGTTCCGTGGGTTCCTGCAGAGTTCTGCAAGTGCCCGCAAGGGCCTGTAGGGGCCCACAGTGTTTCTGCCAGGTTCCGTAGAGTTCCGTAGGGGCCATATTTTTCTGTAGTGGCTGGTAGTATTCTGTAGGGGTCTGTAGGTTTCCATAGGCGCCTACAGTGTTCTGTAGGAGCCCATAGGGTTTTAGTGAGGTTCCGTTGTGTTGCTAAGGGTCTTGTAGAGTGCTGTCGGGTCCTGGAGTATTCTGTAGGGTTCCAGAGGGGCTCGTAGGGTTCCATCGAAATCTATAGGGTTCCCTAGGGGCCCATAGAGTCCCGTAGATTTCCGTAGGGACCTGTAGGGTTGTGTAAGTGCCCGCAGAAGTCTGTAGGAGTCTGTGGGATTCTGTAAGGTTCCGGAGGGTTCTGCAGGGTTCCGTAGGGGCCCGTAGAGTTCCGTAGTGGCTGGTAAAGTTCCATAGGGCCCTGTGGGGTTCTGTATGGACCTGTAGGGTTCCGTAGGGGCCTGCAGGGTTCTGTAAGTGCCCGCAGGTGTCTGTAGGGTTCCGTAGGGGTCTGTAGGGTTCCGTAGGCACCTGCAGTGTTCTGTAGGAGCCCATAGGGTTTTAGTGAGGTTCCGTTGTGTTGCTAAGGGTCTTGTAGAGTGCTGTCGGGTCCGGGAGTATTCTGTAGGGTTCCAGAGGGGCTGGTAGGGTTCCGTCGAAATCTGTAGGGTTCCCTAGGGGCCCATAGAGTCCCGTAGATTGCCGTTGGGACCTGTAGGGTTGTGTAAGTGCTCGCAGGGGTTGGTAGGAGCTTGTAGGGTTCCATAAGTTTCCAGAGGGTTGTGTAGGGTTCCGTAGGGGCCTGTGGTGTTCCCTAGGGGCCTGTAGAGTCTCGTACGGTTCCGTAGGGGCCTGTGGTGTTCCCTAGGGGCCTGTAGAGTCTCGTACAGTTCCGTAGGGTCCTGTAGGTTTCCATAAGTGCCCGCAGAGGTCTGAATGGGCCCGTACTGTTCTGTAAGGATCCATAGGGCTCCGTAGAGCTTCGTAGGTTCCCTAGAGGCCTCTGGAGTACCGCAGGAGCCAGTAGTGTTCTGTAGGGGCCCGTAGGGTTCCTTCCATAGGGGCTGGCAGTGTTCCGTAGGGGCCTGTAGGGTTGTGTAAGTGCCCGCAGAAGTCTGTAGGAGTCTGTGGGATTTTGTAAGGTTCTGGAGGGTTCTGCAGGGTTCTGTAGGGGCCCGTAGAGTTCCGTAGTGGCTGGTAAAGTTCCCTAGGGCCCTGTACCATTCCGTAACTGCCTGCAAGGGTCTTTAGGCTTCCGTAGGGGCTGGTAGGGTTCCATAAAGTTCCGTGGGTTCCTGCAGAGTTCTGCAAGTGCCCGCAAGGGCCTGTAGGGGCCCACAGTGTTTCTGCCAGGTTCCGTAGAGTTCCGTAGGGGCCATATTTTTCTGTAGTGGCTGGTAGTATTCTGTAGGGGTCTGTAGGTTTCCGTAGGCGCCTACAGTGTTCTGTAGGAGCCCATAGGGTTTTAGTGAGGTTCCGTTGTGTTGCTAAGGGTCTTGTAGAGTGCTGTCGGGTCCTGGAGTATTCTGTAGGGTTCCAGAGGGGCTCGTAGGGTTCCGTCGAAATCTGAAGGGTTCCCTAGGGGCCCGTAGAGTCCCATAGATTTCCGTAGGGGCCTGTAGGGTTGTGTAAGTGCCCGCAGGGTTTGGTAGGAGCTTGTAGGGTGCCATATGTTTCCGGAGGGTTGTGTAGGGTTCCGTAGGGGCCTGTGGTGTTCCCTAGGGGCCTGTAGAGTCTCGTACAGTTCCATAGGGTCCTGTAGGTTTCCATAAGCGCCCGCAGAGGTCTAAAGGGGCCCGTACTGTGCCGTAAGGATCCATAGGGTTCCGTAGAGCTTCGTAGGTTCCCTAGAGGCCTCTGGAGTACCGCAGGAGCCAGTAGTGTTCTGTAGGGGCCCGTAGGGTTCCTTCCATAGGAGCTGGCAGTGTTCCGTAGGGTCCTCTAGGGTTGAGTAAGTGCCCGCAGGAGTCTGTGGGATTCTGTAAGGTTCTGGAGGGTTCTGCAGGGTTCCGTAGGGGCCCGTAGAGTTCCGTAGTGGCTGGTAAAGTTCCATATGGCCCTGTGGGGTTCTGTATGGACCTGTAGGGTTCCGTAGGGGCCTGCAGGGTTCTGTAAGTGCCCGCAGGTGTCTGTAGGGTTCCGTAGGCACCTGCAGTATTCTGTAGGAGCCCATAGGGTTTTAGTGAGGTTCCATTGTGTTGCTAAGGGTCTTGTAGAGTGCTGTCGGGTCCTGGAGTATTCTGTAGGGTTCCAGAGGGGCTGGTAGATTTCCGTCGAAATCTGAAGGGTTCCCTAGGGGCCCGTAGAGTCCCATAGATTTCCGTAGGGGCCTGTAGGGTTGTGTAAGTGCCCGCAGGGGTTGGTAGGAGCTTGTAGGGTGCCATATGTTTCCGGAGGGTTGTGTAGGGTTCCGTAGGGGCCTGTGGTGTTCCCTAGGGGCCTGTAGAGTCTCGTACAGTTCCGTAGGGTCCTGTAGGTTTCCATAAGCGCCCGCAGAGGTCTAAAGGGGCCCGTACTGTTCCGTAAGGATCCATAGGGTTCCGTAGAGCTTCGTAGGTTCCCTAGAGGCCTCTGGAGTACCGCAGGAGCCAGTAGTGTTCTGTAGGGGCCCGTAGGGTTCCTTCCATAGGAGCTGGCAGTGTTCCGTAGGGTCCTCTAGGGTTGTTTAAGTGCCCGCAGGAGTCTGTAGGAATCCGTGGGATTCTGTAAGGTTCTGGAGGGTTCTGCAGGGTTCCGTAGGGGCCCGTAGAGTTCCGTAGTGGCTGGTAAAGTTCCCTAGGGCCCTGTACCGTTCCGTAACTGCCTGCAAGGGTCTTTAGGCTTCCGTAGGGGCTGGTAGGGTTCCATAAAGTTCCGTGGGTTCCTGCAGAGTTCTGCAAGTGCCCGCAAGGGCCTGTAGGGGCCCACAGTGTTTCTGCCAGGTTCCGTAGAGTTCTGTAGGGGCCATATTTTTCTGTAGTGGCTGGTAGTATTCTGTAGGGGTCTGTAGGTTTCCGTAGGCGCCTACAGTGTTCTGTAGGAGCCCATAGGGTTTTAGTGAGGTTCCGTTGTGTTGCTAAGGGTCTTGAAGAGTGCTGTCGGGTCCTGGAGTATTCTGTAGGGTTCCAGAGGGGCTCGTAGGGTTCCGTCGAAATCTATAGGGTTCCCTAGGGGCCCATAGAGTCCCGTAGATTTCCGTAGGGACCTGTAGGGTTGTGTAAGTGCCCGCAGAAGTCTGTAGGAGTCTGTGGGATTCTGTAAGGTTCTGGAGGGTTCTGCAGGGTTCCGTAGGGGCCCGTAGAGTTCCGTAGTGGCTGGTAAAGTTCCCTAGGGCCCTGTACCGTTCCGTAACTGCCTGCAAGGGTCTTTAGGCTTCCGTAGGGGCTGGTAGGGTTCCATAAAGTTCCGTGGGGCACTGTGGGGTTCTGTATGGACGTGTAGGGTTCCGTAGCGGCCTGCAGTGTTCTGTAAGTGCCCGCAGGTGTCTGTAGGGTTCCGTAGGCACCTGCAGTATTCTGTAGGAGCCCATAGGGTTTTAGTGAGGTTCCGTTGTGTTGCTAAGGGTCTTGTAGAGTGCTGTCGGGTCCTGGAGTATTCTGTAGGGTTCCAGAGGGGCTCGTAGGGTTCCGTTGAAATCTGTAGGGTTCCCTAGGGGCCCATAGAGTCCCGTAGATTGCCGTTGGGACCTATAGGGTTGTGTAAGTGCTCGCAGGGGTTGGTAGGAGCTTGTAGGGTTCCATAAGTTTCCAGAGGGTTGTGTAGGGTTCCGTAGGGGCCTGTGGTGTTCCCTAGGGGCCTGTAGAGTCTCGTACGGTTCCGTAGGGGCCTGTAGGTTTCCATAAGTGCCCGCAGAGGTCTGAATGGGCCCGTACTGTTCTGTAAGGATCCATAGGGTTCCGTAGAGCTTCGTAGGTTCCCTAGAGGCCTCTGGAGTACCGCAGGAGCCAGTAGTGTTCTGTAGGGGCCCGTAGGGTTCCTTCCATAGGGGCTGGCAGTGTTCCGTAGGGTCCTCTAGGGTTGAGTAAGTGCCCGCAGGAGTCTGTAGGAATCCGTGGGATTCTGTAAGGTTCTGGAGGGTTCTGCAGGGTTCCGTAGGGGCCCGTAGAGTTCCGTAGTGGCTGGTAAAGTTCCCTAGGGCCCTGTACCGTTCCGTAACTGCCTGCAAGGGTCTTTAGGCTTCCGTAGGGGCTGGTAGGGTTCCATAAAGTTCCGTGGGTTCCTGCAGAGTTCTGCAAGTGCCCGCAAGGGCCGGTAGGGGCCCACAGTGTTTCTGCCAGGTTCCGTAGAGTTCCGTAGGGGCCATATTTTTCTGTAGTGGCTGGTAGTATTCTGTAGGGGTCTGTAGGTTTCCATAGGCGCCTACAGTGTTCTGTAGGAGCCCATAGGGTTTTAGTGAGGTTCCGTTGTGTTGCTAAGGGTCTTGTAGAGTGCTGTCGGGTACTGGAGTATTCTGTAGGGTTCCAGAGGGGCTCGTAGGGTTCCATCGAAATCTATAGGGTTCCCTAGGGGCCCATAGAGTCCCGTAGATTTCCGTAGGGACCTGTAGGGTTGTGTAAGTGCCCGCAGAAGTCTGTAGGAGTCTGTGGGATTCTGTAAGGTTCCGGAGGGTTCTGCAGGGTTCCGTAGGGGCCCGTAGAGTTCCGTAGTGGCTGGTAAAGTTCCATAGGGCCCTGTGGGGTTCTGTATGGACCTGTAGGGTTCCGTAGGGGCCTGCAGGGTTCTGTAAGTGCCCGCAGGTGTCTGTAGGGTTCCGTAGGGGTCTGTAGGGTTCCGTAGGCACCTGCAGTGTTCTGTAGGAGCCCATAGGGTTTTAGTGAGGTTCCGTTGTGTTGCTAAGGGTCTTGTAGAGTGCTGTCGGGTCCTGGAGTATTCTGTAGGGTTCCAGAGGGGCTGGTAGGGTTCCGTTGAAATCTGTAGGGTTCCCTAGGGGCCCATAGAGTCCCGTAGATTGCCGTTGGGACCTATAGGGTTGTGTAAGTGCTCGCAGGGGTTGGTAGGAGCTTGTAGGGTTCCATAAGTTTCCAGAGGGTTGTGTAGGGTTCCGTAGGGGCCTGTGGTGTTCCCTAGGGGCCTGTAGAGTCTCGTACGGTTCCGTAGGGGCCTGTGGTGTTCCCTAGGGTCCTGTAGAGTCTCGTACAGTTCCGTAGGGTCCTGTAGGTTTCCATAAGTGCCCGCAGAGGTCTGAATGGGCCCGTACTGTTCTGTAAGGATCCATAGGGCTCCGTAGAGCTTCGTAGGTTCCCTAGAGGCCTCTGGAGTACCGCAGGAGCCAGTAGTGTTCTGTAGGGGCCCGTAGGGTTCCTTCCATAGGGGCTGGCAGTGTTCCGTAGGGGCCTGTAGGGTTGTGTAAGTGCCCGCAGAAGTCTGTAGGAGTCTGTGGGATTTTGTAAGGTTCTGGAGGGTTCTGCAGGGTTCTGTAGGGGCCCGTAGAGTTCCGTAGTGGCTGGTAAAGTTCCCTAGGGCCCTGTACCATTCCGTAACTGCCTGCAAGGGTCTTTAGGCTTCCGTAGGGGCTGGTAGGGTTCCATAAAGTTCCGTGGGTTCCTGCAGAGTTCTGTAAGTGCCCGCAGGTGTTTGTAGGGTTCCGTAGGGGTCTGTAGGGTTCCGTAGGCACCTGCAGTGTTCTGTAGGAGCCCATAGGGTTTTAGTGAGGTTCCGTTGTGTTGCTAAGGGTCTTGTAGAGTGCTGTCGGGTCCTGGAGAATTCTGTAGGGTTCCAGAGGGGCTGGTAGGGTTCTGTCGAAATCTGTAGGGTTCCCTAGGGGCCCATAGAGTCCCGTAGATTGCCGTTGGGACCTGTAGGGTTGTGTAAGTGCTCGCAGGGGTTGGTAGGAGCTTGTAGGGTTCCATAAGTTTCCAGAGGGTTGTGTAGGGTTCCGTAGGGGCCTGTGGTGTTCCCTAGGGGCCTGTAGAGTCTCGTACGATTCCGTAGGGGCCTGTGGTGTTCCCTAGGGGCCTGTAGAGTCTCGTACAGTTCCGTAGGGTCCTGTAGGTTTCCATAAGTGCCCGCAGAGGTCTGAATGGGCCCGTACTGTTCTGTAAGGATCCATAGGGCTCCGTAGAGCTTCGTAGGTTCCCTAGAGGCCTCTGGAGTACCGCAGGAGCCAGTAGTGTTCTGTAGGGGCCCGTAGGGTTCCTTCCATAGGGGCTGGCAGTGTTCCGTAGGGGCCTGTAGGGTTGTTTAAGTGCCCGCAGAAGTCTGTAGGAGTCTGTGGGATTCTGTAAGGTTCCGGAGGGTTCTGCAGGGTTCCGTAGGGGCCCGTAGAGTTCCGTAGTGGCTGGTAAAGTTCCGTAGGGCCCTGTGGGGTTCTGTATGGACCTGTAGGGTTCCGTAGGGGCCTGCAGTGTTCTGTAAGTGCCCGTAGGTGTCTGTACGGGTCTGTAGGGTTCCGTAGGCACCTGCAGTGTTCTGTAGGAGCCCATAGGGTTTTAGTGAGGTTCCGTTGTGTTGCTAAGGGTCTTGTAGAGTGCTGTCGGGTCCTGGAGTATTCTGTAGGGTTCCAGAGGGGCTCGTAGGGTTCCGTCGAAATCTGTAGGGTTCCCTAGGGGCCCATAGAGTCCCGTAGATTGCCTTTGGGACCTATAGGGTTGTGTAAGTGCTCGCAGGGGTTGGTAGGAGCTTGTAGGGTTCCATAAGTTTCCAGAGGGTTGTGTAGGGTTCCGTAGGGGCCTGTGGTGTTCCCTAGGGGCCTGTAGAGTCTCGTACGGTTCCGTAGGGTCCTGTAGGTTTCCATAAGTGCCCGCAGAGGTCTGAATGGGCCCGTACTGTTCTGTAAGGATCCATAGGGTTCCGTAGAGCTTCGTAGGTTCCCTAGAGGCCTCTGGAGTACCGCAGGAGCCAGTAGTGTTCTGTAGGGGCCTGTAGGGTTCCTTCCATAGGGGCTGGCAGTGTTCCGTAGGGTCCTCTAGGGTTGAGTAAGTGCCCGCAGGAGTCTGTAGGAATCCGTGGGATTCTGTAAGGTTCTGGAGGGTTCTGCAGGGTTCCGTAGGGGCCCGTAGAGTTCCGTAGTGGCTGGTAAAGTTCCCTAGGGCCCTGTACCGTTCCGTAACTGCCTGCAAGGGTCTTTAGGCTTCCGTAGGGGCTGGTAGGGTTCCATAAAGTTCCGTGGGTTCCTGCAGAGTTCTGCAAGTGCCCGCAAGGGCCGGTAGGGGCCCACAGTGTTTCTGCCAGGTTCCGTAGAGTTCCGTAGGGGCCATATTTTTCTGTAGTGGCTGGTAGTATTCTGTAGGGGTCTGTAGGTTTCCGTAGGCGCCTACACTGTTCTGTAGGAGCCCATAGGGTTTTAGTGAGGTTCCGTTGTGTTGCTAAGGGTCTTGTAGAGTGCTGTCGGGTCCTGGAGTATTCTGTAGGGTTCCAGAGGGGCTCGTAGGGTTCCGTCGAAATCTGAAGGGTTCCCTAGGGGCCCGTAGAGTCCCATAGATTTCCGTAGGGGCCTGTAGGGTTGTGTAAGTGCCCGCAGGGTTTGGTAGGAGCTTGTAGGGTGCCATATGTTTCCGGAGGGTTGTGTAGGGTTCCGTAGGGGCCTGTGGTGTTCCCTAGGGGCCTGTAGAGTCTCGTACAGTTCCATAGGGTCCTGTAGGTTTCCATAAGCGCCCGCAGAGGTCTAAAGGGGCCCGTACTGTGCCGTAAGGATCCATAGGGTTCCGTAGAGCTTCGTAGGTTCCCTAGAGGCCTCTGGAGTACCGCAGGAGCCAGTAGTGTTCTGTAGGGGCCCGTAGGGTTCCTTCCATAGGAGCTGGCAGTGTTCCGTAGGGTCCTCTAGGGTTGAGTAAGTGCCCGCAGGAGTCTGTGGGATTCTGTAAGGTTCTGGAGGGTTCTGCAGGGTTCCGTAGGGGCCCGTAGAGTTCCGTAGTGGCTGGTAAAGTTCCATATGGCCCTGTGGGGTTCTGTATGGACCTGTAGGGTTCCGTAGGGGCCTGCAGGGTTCTGTAAGTGCCCGCAGGTGTCTGTAGGGTTCCGTAGGCACCTGCAGTATTCTGTAGGAGCCCATAGGGTTTTAGTGAGGTTCCATTGTGTTGCTAAGGGTCTTGTAGAGTGCTGTCGGGTCCTGGAGTATTCTGTAGGGTTCCAGAGGGGCTGGTAGATTTCCGTCGAAATCTGAAGGGTTCCCTAGGGGCCCGTAGAGTCCCATAGATTTCCGTAGGGGCCTGTAGGGTTGTGTAAGTGCCCGCAGGGGTTGGTAGGAGCTTGTAGGGTGCCATATGTTTCCGGAGGGTTGTGTAGGGTTCCGTAGGGGCCTGTGGTGTTCCCTAGGGGCCTGTAGAGTCTCGTACAGTTCCGTAGGGTCCTGTAGGTTTCCATAAGCGCCCGCAGAGGTCTAAAGGGGCCCGTACTGTTCCGTAAGGATCCATAGGGTTCCGTAGAGCTTCGTAGGTTCCCTAGAGGCCTCTGGAGTACCGCAGGAGCCAGTAGTGTTCTGTAGGGGCCCGTAGGGTTCCTTCCATAGGAGCTGGCAGTGTTCCGTAGGGTCCTCTAGGGTTGTTTAAGTGCCCGCAGGAGTCTGTAGGAATCCGTGGGATTCTGTAAGGTTCTGGAGGGTTCTGCAGGGTTCCGTAGGGGCCCGTAGAGTTCCGTAGTGGCTGGTAAAGTTCCCTAGGGCCCTGTACCGTTCCGTAACTGCCTGCAAGGGTCTTTAGGCTTCCGTAGGGGCTGGTAGGGTTCCATAAAGTTCCGTGGGTTCCTGCAGAGTTCTGCAAGTGCCCGCAAGGGCCAGTAGGGGCCCACAGTGTTTCTGCCAGGTTCCGTAGAGTTCTGTAGGGGCCATATTTTTCTGTAGTGGCTGGTAGTATTCTGTAGGGGTCTGTAGGTTTCCGTAGGCGCCTACAGTGTTCTGTAGGAGCCCATAGGGTTTTAGTGAGGTTCCGTTGTGTTGCTAAGGGTCTTGAAGAGTGCTGTCGGGTCCTGGAGTATTCTGTAGGGTTCAAGAGGGGCTCGTAGGGTTCCGTCGAAATCTATAGGGTTCCCTAGGGGCCCATAGAGTCCCGTAGATTTCCGTAGGGACCTGTAGGGTTGTGTAAGTGCCCGCAGAAGTCTGTAGGAGTCTGTGGGATTCTGTAAGGTTCCGGAGGGTTCTGCAGGGTTCCGTAGGGGCCCGTAGAGTTCCGTAGTGGCTGGTAAAGTTCCCTAGGGCCCTGTACCGTTCCGTAACTGCCTGCAAGGGTCTTTAGGCTTCCGTAGGGGCTGGTAGGGTTCCATAAAGTTCCGTGGGGCACTGTGGGGTTCTGTATGGACGTGTAGGGTTCCGTAGCGGCCTGCAGTGTTCTGTAAGTGCCCGCAGGTGTCTGTAGGGTTCCGTAGGCACCTGCAGTATTCTGTAGGAGCCCATAGGGTTTTAGTGAGGTTCCGTTGTGTTGCTAAGGGTCTTGTAGAGTGCTGTCGGGTCCGGGAGTATTCTGTAGGGTTCCAGAGGGGCTGGTAGGGTTCCGTCGAAATCTGTAGGGTTCCCTAGGGGCCCATAGAGTCCCGTAGATTGCCGTTGGGACCTGTAGGGTTGTGTAAGTGCTCGCAGGGGTTGGTAGGAGCTTGTAGGGTTCCATAAGTTTCCAGAGGGTTGTGTAGGGTTCCGTAGGGGCCTGTGGTGTTCCCTAGGGGCCTGTAGAGTCTCGTACGGTTCCGTAGGGGCCTGTGGTGTTCCCTAGGGGCCTGTAGAGTCTCGTACAGTTCCGTAGGGTCCTGTAGGTTTCCATAAGTGCCCGCAGAGGTCTGAATGGGCCCGTACTGTTCTGTAAGGATCCATAGGGCTCCGTAGAGCTTCGTAGGTTCCCTAGAGGCCTCTGGAGTACCGCAGGAGCCAGTAGTGTTCTGTAGGGGCCCGTAGGGTTCCTTCCATAGGGGCTGGCAGTGTTCCGTAGGGGCCTGTAGGGTTGTGTAAGTGCCCGCAGGAGTCTGTAGGAGTCTGTGGGATTTTGTAAGGTTCTGGAGGGTTCTGCAGGGTTCTGTAGGGGCCCGTAGAGTTCCGTAGTGGCTGGTAAAGTTCCCTAGGGCCCTGTACCATTCCGTAACTGCCTGCAAGGGTCTTTAGGCTTCCGTAGGGGCTGGTAGGGTTCATTAAAGTTCCGTGGGTTCCTGCAGAGTTCTGCAAGTGCCCGCAAGGGCCGGTAGGGGCCCACAGTGTTTCTGCCAGGTTCCGTAGAGTTCCGTAGGGGCCATATTTTTCTGTAGTGGCTGGTAGTATTCTGTAGGGGTCTGTAGGTTTCCGTAGGCGCCTACAGTGTTCTGTAGGAGCCCATAGGGTTTTAGTGAGGTTCCGTTGTGTTGCTAAGGGTCTTGTAGAGTGCTGTCGGGTCCTGGAGTATTCTGTAGGGTTCCAGAGGGGCTCGTAGGGTTCCGTCGAAATCTGAAGGGTTCCCTAGGGGCCCGTAGAGTCCCATAGATTTCCGTAGGGGCCTGTAGGGTTGTATAAGTGCCCGCAGGGTTTGGTAGGAGCTTGTAGGGTGCCATATGTTTCCGGAGGGTTGTGTAGGGTTCCGTAGGGGCCTGTGGTGTTCCCTAGGGGCCTGTAGAGTCTCGTACAGTTCCATAGGGTCCTGTAGGTTTCCATAAGCGCCCGCAGAGGTCTAAAGGGGCCCGTACTGTGCCGTAAGGATCCATAGGGTTCCGTAGAGCTTCGTAGGTTCCCTAGAGGCCTCTGGAGTACCGCAGGAGCCAGTAGTGTTCTGTAGGGGCCCGTAGGGTTCCTTCCATAGGAGCTGGCAGTGTTCCGTAGGGTCCTCTAGGGTTGAGTAAGTGCCCGCAGGAGTCTGTGGGATTCTGTAAGGTTCTGGAGGGTTCTGCAGGGTTCCGTAGGGGCCCGTAGAGTTCCGTAGTGGCTGGTAAAGTTCCCTAGGGCCCTGTACCATTCCGTAACTGCCTGCAAGGGTCTTTAGGCTTCCGTAGGGGCTGGTAGGGTTCCATAAAGTTCCGTGGGTTCCTGCAGAGTTCTGTAAGTGCCCGCAGGTGTTTGTAGGGTTCCGTAGGGGTCTGTAGGGTTCCGTAGGCACCTGCAGTGTTCTGTAGGAGCCCATAGGGTTTTAGTGAGGTTCCGTTGTGTTGCTAAGGGTCTTGTAGAGTGCTGTCGGGTCCTGGAGAATTCTGTAGGGTTCCAGAGGGGCTGGTAGGGTTCTGTCGAAATCTGTAGGGTTCCCTAGGGGCCCATAGAGTCCCGTAGATTGCCGTTGGGACCTGTAGGGTTGTGTAAGTGCTCGCAGGGGTTGGTAGGAGCTTGTAGGGTTCCATAAGTTTCCAGAGGGTTGTGTAGGGTTCCGTAGGGGCCTGTGGTGTTCCCTAGGGGCCTGTAGAGTCTCGTACGATTCCGTAGGGGCCTGTGGTGTTCCCTAGGCCTGTAGAGTCTCGTACAGTTCCGTAGGGTCCTGTAGGTTTCCATAAGTGCCCGCAGAGGTCTGAATGGGCCCGTACTGTTCTGTAAGGATCCATAGGGCTCCGTAGAGCTTCGTAGGTTCCCTAGAGGCCTCTGGAGTACCGCAGGAGCCAGTAGTGTTCTGTAGGGGCCCGTAGGGTTCCTTCCATAGGGGCTGGCAGTGTTCCGTAGGGGCCTGTAGGGTTGTGTAAGTGCCCGCAGGAGTCTGTGGGATTCTGTAAGGTTCCGGAGGGTTCTGCAGGGTTCCGTAGGGGCCCGTAGAGTTCCGTAGTGGCTGGTAAAGTTCCATATGGCCCTGTGGGGTTCTGTATGGACCTGTAGGGTTCCGTAGGGGCCTGCAGGGTTCTGTAAGTGCCCGCAGGTGTCTGTAGGGTTCCGTAGGGGTCTGTAGGGTTCCGTAGGCACCTGCAGTGTTCTGTAGGAGCCCATAGGGTTTTAGTGAGGTTCCGTTGTGTTGCTAAGGGTCTTGTAGAGTGCTGTCGGGTCCTGGAGTATTCTGTAGGGTTCCAGAGGGGCTGGTAGGGTTCCGTCGAAATCTGTAGGGTTCCCTAGGGGCCCATAGAGTCCCGTAGATTTCCGTAGGGACCTGTAGGGTTGTGTAAGTGCCCGCAGAAGTCTGTAGGAGTCTGTGGGATTCTGTAAGGTTCTGGAGGGTTCTGCAGGGTTCCGTAGGGGCCCGTAGAGTTCCGTAGTGGCTGGTAAAGTTCCCTAGGGCCCTGTACCGTTCCGTAACTGCCTGCAAGGGTCTTTAGGCTTCCGTAGGGGCTGGTAGGGTTCCATAAAGTTCCGTGGGGCACTGTGGGGTTCTGTATGGACGTGTAGGGTTCCGTAGCGGCCTGCAGTGTTCTGTAAGTGCCCGCAGGTTTCTGTAGGGTTCCGTAGGCACCTGCAGTATTCTGTAGGAGCCCATAGGGTTTTAGTGAGGTTCCGTTGTGTTGCTAAGGGTCTTGTAGAGTGCTGTCGGGTCCTGGAGTATTCTGTAGGGTTCCAGAGGGGCTCGTAGGGTTCCGTCGAAATCTGTAGGGTTCCCTAGGGGCCCATAGAGTCCCGTAGATTGCCGTTGGGACCTATAGGGTTGTGTAAGTGCTCGCAGGGGTTGGTAGGAGCTTGTAGGGTTCCATAAGTTTCCAGAGGGTTGTGTAGGGTTCCGTAGGGGCCTGTGGTGTTCCCTAGGGGCCTGTAGAGTCTCGTACGGTTCCGTAGGGGCCTGTAGGTTTCCATAAGTGCCCGCAGAGGTCTGAATGGGCCCGTACTGTTCTGTAAGGATCCATAGGGTTCCGTAGAGCTTCGTAGGTTCCCTAGAGGCCTCTGGAGTACCGCAGGAGCCAGTAGTGTTCTGTAGGGGCCCGTAGGGTTCCTTCCATAGGGGCTGGCAGTGTTCCGTAGGGTCCTCTAGGGTTGAGTAAGTGCCCGCAGGAGTCTGTAGGAATCCGTGGGATTCTGTAAGGTTCTGGAGGGTTCTGCAGGGTTCCGTAGGGGCCCGTAGAGTTCCGTAGTGGCTGGTAAAGTTCCCTAGGGCCCTGTACCGTTCCGTAACTGCCTGCAAGGGTCTTTAGGCTTCCGTAGGGGCTGGTAGGGTTCCATAAAGTTCCGTGGGTTCCTGCAGAGTTCTGCAAGTGCCCGCAAGGGCCGGTAGGGGCCCACAGTGTTTCTGCCAGGTTCCGTAGAGTTCCGTAGGGGCCATATTTTTCTGTAGTGGCTGGTAGTATTCTGTAGGGGTCTGTAGGTTTCCATAGGCGCCTACAGTGTTCTGTAGGAGCCCATAGGGTTTTAGTGAGGTTCCGTTGTGTTGCTAAGGGTCTTGTAGAGTGCTGTCGGGTCCTGGAGTATTCTGTAGGGTTCCAGAGGGGCTGGTAGGGTTCCGTCGAAATCTGTAGGGTTCCCTAGGGGCCCATAGAGTCCAGTAGATTGCCGTTGGGACCTGTAGGGTTGTGTAAGTGCTCGCAGGGGTTGGTAGGAGCTTGTAGGGTTCCATAAGTTTCCAGAGGGTTGTGTAGGGTTCCGTAAGGGCCTGTGGTGTTCCCTAGGGGCCTGTAGAGTCTCGTACGGTTCCGTAGGGGCCTGTGGTGTTCCCTAGGGGCCTGTAGAGTCTCGTACAGTTCCGTAGGGTCCTGTAGGTTTCCATAAGTGCCCGCAGAGGTCTTAATGGGCCCGTATTGTTCTCTAAGGATCCATAGGGCTCCGTAGAGCTTCGTAAGTTCCCTAGAGGCCTCTGGAGTACCGCAGGAGCCAGTAGTGTTCTGTAGGGGCCCGTAGGGTTCCTTCCATAGGGGCTGGCAGTGTTCCGTAGGGGCCTGTAGGGTTGTGTAAGTGCCGCAGAAGTCTGTAGGAGTCTGTGGGATTTTGTAAGGTTCTGGAGGGTTCTGCAGGGTTCTGTAGGGGCCCGTAGAGTTCCGTAGTGGCTGGTAAAGTTCCCTAGGGCCCTGTACCATTCCGTAACTGCCTGCAAGTGTCTTTAGGCTTCCGTAGGGGCTGGTAGGGTTCCATAAAGTTCCGTGGGTTCCTGCAGAGTTCTGCAAGTGCCCGCAAGGGCCTGTAGGGGCCCACAGTGTTTCTGCCAGGTTCCGTAGAGTTCCGTAGGGGCCATATTTTTCTGTAGTGGCTGGTAGTATTCTGTAGGGGTCTGTAGGTTTCCGTAGGCGCCTACAGTGTTCTGTAGGAGCCCATAGGGTTTTAGTGAGGTTCCGTTGTGTTGCTAAGGGTCTTGTAGAGTGCTGTCGGGTCCTGGAGTATTCTGTAGGGTTCCAGAGGGGCTCGTAGGGTTCCGTCGAAATCTGAAGGGTTCCCTAGGGGCCCGTAGAGTCCCATAGATTTCCGTAGGGGCCTGTAGGGTTGTGTAAGTGCCCGCAGGGGTTGGTAGGAGCTTGTAGGGTGCCATATGTTTCCGGAGGGTTGTGTAGGGTTCCGTAGGGGTCTGTGGTGTTCCCTAGAGTCCTGTAGATTCTCATACGGTTCCGTAGGGGCCTGTGGTTTTCCCTAGGGCCCTGCAGAGTCTGTAGATTTCCCGGTGGCACTCGGCGGCGCTGTGTCGCTCGCTACCGCGCGTCGAGCTCGGGAGAGCGCCTGGCTGCAACCGGACGCGCAGGGTCAACGAGTGTCTATACCGGGAGAGCGCTCGGCGGCACTCAGAAAGCCGGGGTGACGGAGCGGCGATACGGGAGAACGCTCAGCGGCACTAGGAGGCGCGCTGTGGTACTGCGGCGAGCTACTGAAAGTGCCCTGTGGAACCCAGACAAGCGGGGTGAAAGAGCGGCGATATCGGGAGAGCGCATCGGCACTCGGAGGCGCGCGGTGGTACCGCTGCAAGCGCGGCTGATCTCTCGGCGGCACCCCGAGCACCGTGGTGAAGGTGACGCGCGGAAACAAACATTACAACTCGCAGAGAGTTATAAAGCATATATGTTTATTGCAGCGCTGGGTGCAAGGGGGATTTCTCCGCCAAACTTGTACACCGGTTAGTGAAGCAAGCGTCCATTTATGGTGAAAAGCATACATATTCATTATGGTGGTCATGTTGTTATAATTAAAGGCGTTACTATTCTAATTATTTCCAAGAACTCATTATCAAAAATCTCCTCCCCTGTCCTGACCAGATGGACACCTTTCCCAGACAGTTAGCTTCCTCCTCAGCACCTCCTTAGCATGCAGCTGCTCCCGCTATCTTATACACAAGGCCATTTTTTATCTTGGAATGCTGGGGCCCCGAGATTTTGTTCTTTCCCAGGCTGTATTACATCCGCACTAACAACCTGTACCTTACTAACAATCTGTAACTGTTCGTTTTCTGAATCAAGTCCCCCTTTTCTTTCAACTTTGTAAATTCTTTTACAATCACCTGTAACATATTCTCTATCCCCATCTGATTTCTAAAATACTTCCCAGATTCCACTCGTTCACGGAGCTGATGCTTCTTCCATTGAATGTATTCTTCTTTGGCCCCCCGGTACAACACATAAGACATCTAATTAAGGCACACACTAAATTTCCTAACATAAGTATTGCTATTAGAAGTATAAACAGTCGCTTAAGCCAAGCAAAGTTAGGTAACCACGAGGTTAACTTTTCCCAAAGATCAGAAAACCCGAATGTGGTGTCATCTTGCGCAGTCAAATGCAAAATCTGAATTTTAACTATGAGATTTTGTAAGTCCTTCTCTACTCTCCCATTCTCGTTTACATATGAACAACAGCTTTGATTAATCTCTGCACATAAACCTCCTTCTTTCCAGGTTAATAAGTCTAATGCCATTCTGTTTTGTCCCACCACATTTGCTAATGACTGGACTTCTTGTTGAAGTGCTTGTATAGCATCCATTGTAGATTTCTCGAGCACTTCTATAGTGGCCGATATGTTCACAATGGCCTTTTCCAATTCACTGACGCCCAGGAACGGTATAAACCATCTTACAAAGCTGTGGAACCTTGTTCCCCTCCTCACTAGAGGGTTTCCCACTCCCCGAATTCTCCTCCAAGGTGTTCTCAACATACCTGAGGGGATTTCAGACTGATTAAACACCGTATCCTGGCTAGTTAGATAGCCTATCTTGCAAGTTCCCTTCCATCCTCCGGGCAGCTGTTTTCTACTATATCCATCTCCACACAACAACCAATACCCTTTAGGTAACTTACAGGGTCCAATAGTTGCCATCAAATTCGCACCTAAAAATTTCCCCGCCTGGTACCATCCATACTCCCAGGAATATCCTTCTCCTTCGGAAATACCACTACTTTTATATGCAACTAGTTGTGTTTTGTCGCAAAAGTCAATATATGTTACCCTTATCCCTGTTAGATCCCAACTTCCCACATCAACAGTTGTCTTATTAATCCAGTACTTGCTCCATCCCCAAGTTGTTGTCTTATTCACCGGCCCACTGTGTCTATATTCCCCGTGTTCCCATGCACAATTGTTATTGCTAATTAATACCACAAACTCTTCTTTCAACAGTTGTAGATCAAATCTGGGTCCTAAGGGGTAGATATTATCATCGTACTCACAATACCCATTCGACTCATCCCCCCCTTTTGCCCAAAATTTAGGCCATGTTCCGTTGGCATTGTTCCAATTGCTTGCTGCCACCCCACATAGAGGCAATTTCATTTCTCCTTTGGGTAGTGTAGTACATACCCAACAGTCTGGCAGATTAGTAGCCCTTATTTCCAGATTTCGTGAATATGTATTCACATCCCGTGTCCCTCCCCCTGATACACAAAGTCCTGGCATGTTGATGACTACTAATGTCATTAATGTCCATCTTTTCATTGGAGGCGAAGCTTCAGGGGTTCGGCCTGCGTTGATGTCCATTGGGGTTCTGGAGCCCTCTTGACGTGAGTCCAATGGATCCAAGCGGCTTGTTCCTTGATCTTTATGGCCGTGTGAGTGGTCAGCAGTACCTGGAAGGGACCTTCCCCCTTTGGCTTCAGTGGTGAATCTGTAAAAGACTTAACATATACATAGTCCCCAGGTTCGATCTCGTGTACTGGTCCATCCAGTCCACGAGCTCTTTTTCCCAGAACCAGTTTTTCTACCTCTCGGAGCTGTTTTTGTAAATTTATCTGGTAATCTGTCAATATTTCATTCCCCAACTCTGTGGATGTCCCATCTTGTACACTATATGGTCTCCCATACAGTATTTCAAAGGGGCTCAAACCTTCTTTGGTTCTGGGTTTTGTTCTTATCCTGAGAAGGGCTAAGGGTAGTGATTGAGGCCAGGCCAAGTTAGCTTCCTGGCCTAGTTTCACAATTTGCGTTTTGATCAAGTGATTCATCTTTTCTACTTGACCACTCGATCGTGGGTTGTATGGGGTGTGAAGTTGCCAGTCTATACCCAATAGTCTGCTTACTTTCGAAACAACCCTTGCAGTGAAATGAGATCCTCGGTCCGAGGAAATTACTGCGGGAATCCCGAACCTTGGTATAATTTCATGCAACAATGCTTTGACCACTTCTCTTGTTTTGTTGGTTCGACAGGGAAATGCCTCTGGCCATCCTGAAAAGGTATCAGTTAACACCAATAGGTATCGAAACCCCCCTTTTCTTGGAAGTTCTGAAAAATCAATTTGCCATTGTTGTCCCGGATAGTTTCCCTTCCCTATCTGGCCTAATTGGACTCTGGGGCCTGTCTCAGGTTTGTTCTGTAAACATACCTCACACTGCTGAGTGACTTGTTTGACAGTGGCGTATAGATTTCGAGCACATATTAGACTGTTCATGTATCTGTAAAGTGCCTCTGCTCCCCAATGGGATATTCTATGTTCTGCCATGACCACTGTCCATAATAACGAAAAAGGTCACTTGCTGCTGGGCTATCTGCGCCTTCTGTGGAGAAACTGTATAGCCATTAAGTCCAAGAAAATTTAACAGGCTCACAGTCCATTTTATGAATGTTTCTCTGGTGTCAGGGGCGAGTAATATATCGTCCACATACTGCAAAACCAGTCCTGACCCAAGCGGGCGTTTCCACTGTTCCAAGTCTTTAGCTAGCTGATTTCCAAAAAGTGTCGAGCTATTTTTGAAGCCCTGCGGTAGCACAGTCCATGTAAGCTGTGTTTTCCTCCCAGATTCTGGGTTTTCCCATTCGAATGCAAATAAAAGCTGGCTCTCTGGGCTCAAAGGCACGCAGAAAAAAGCATCCTTTAGGTCCAGAACGGTAAACCATGCCAATTCAGGTACCAGTTTAGTTAGAAGAGTGTATGGATTTGCTACTACCGGATGCAAATCCTCAACAATTCTGTTGATAGCTCTGAGGTCCTGCACTATTCGATAGCTACCATCCTAATTACTATCTTAACTAATTAACATCTTAGCTACCATCCATTACCATCTTAACAGGTAATATTGGAGTGGTTTACTCTGATTCACATTCTTTCAGCAGCCCATACTCAATAAACCGATCTATAGTTGGTCGGATCCCCTCCCTGTCCTCTAATCTAAGGGGATACTGTTTAACTCTCACCGGTCGTGCTCCTTGTTGAGGCTTTATCACTATTGGCGAAGCATTTTTTGCTCTCCCCGGCACTCCCGAGGCCCAGACCCCCGGATAAATTTGGGCTTTAATCTCCTCAGGCACTCCTGTAGAAATGGGAGTTCCTATTAGGGCCAAACTTTGTATTTCAATTAGTTGATCTTCTCTTATCCGGAGTTCCATTTTTCCCTTTTTTGAATTTAAATTCTGCTCCCAATTGCTCTAATAAATCTCGCCCTAACAGGGGTCTCGGCGAATTTGGCAGATATAAAAATTTGTGTATCCCCAATTGTTTTCCCAATTTGAACTTAAGAGGTTTGAGAAAATATGCCTTTTCACTCCGGCCAGTGGCTCCTGTTACTGTTATAAAATCAGTATCGATAGGGGTCAGAGCTTGATTTAAAACCGAATACGTTGCTCCTGTATCCACCAAAAATTCTATTTCTTGTGGCTTTTTCCCTAGCCTTAGGGTAACCAGTGGATCCGCTAGGGTAGATTCCCCCGGTCCCCGTCAATCTTCTTTATAATGGGCCTGAATTTTTTCTTTTCGTCTTTTTGGGCACTCATTCTTCCAGTGCCCTCTCTGCTTACACTATGCACATTGATCTCTTCCTAATGGTTTCCTAAAATTCCCTGCTTTCGTTTCCCCCCTTGCATGTATTGCTACCACCAGTGCCCGTCTGTCCCTTTTCTTATCCTTCCGGTTTTTAAACACTCTCCATGCCTCATCTAACAGAGTCTCTAGATTTCTGCTGTCGGTTGTTCTCAGTTTTTGCAGCTTCCTCCGGATATCGTTGGCAGACTGCCCTAAAAAGAGAGACACTAACTGCTGGATTCCTATCTCTGATCCAGGGTCCGAGGGGGTGTAGCGTCTCATTGCATCTCGTAATTTATCCAGAAACTCCGAGGGACTCTCCTTCGGCCCTCGTCTTACAGCATACAGCATTGACCAGTTAATGGCTTTCGGGATAGCCCTCTCCATCCCTGTTATAATCCCATCTCTGTAAGTTTCTAGCGCCTCTGAGTGAATGCTCCTGTTTGGGTTCCAGTGAGGGTTCTGCAAAGGGAAGTGTTCTTTAATGTCCCTTCCTGAATCTTTCAGTTGGTCCGTGGCTATATTGTGAGCAGTTTTTAAAACCAGTTGTTTCTCAGTTTCTGTTAGGTGATCTAATAATAACTGGATATCACTCCAGTCAGGATTGTGCTGCTTTACCAGAAACTGAAAATGTCTAGTAACCCCTACGGGATCATTCCGATAGTTCTTTGCCACGCTTTTCCAGGTTTCTAAATCAAATGAGGAAAAAGGGACTTTTATCATTACAGGTAGTCCGTCCGGAACCATGGCTTCCATTAAGGGTGCTTGAATCGCTGCTTGCTCTGTCCTTTTCCGAGTACGGGACGATACAGGGCTGTCAGGTGGGGTTTTGGATTCAGTTTTGGAATCAGCTTCAGTTTCTCTATCTTCTTGAGGAAACCTTACCCCCTCCCAACGGTCTTCTATTCCCCTAACCGATGGTAAGTAAGTGTCAAGAAAATAGTCTTCTTTAAGATCCCGAATCTTTTCCGGCTTTGTGCATCTCTGCCCTATGCTACAGGCTGAACAACATCTTTTTATAGTACCTTTCATTTCTCCTCGTCTTTCTTTCTCTAAGGCTAGTACCATCGGGTCTTGTGGAGGTAACAGCCCGCAGTCCCGTTGGTACTCTGTGTGGTTCCAAAGGGTGAAAAACATATCCGCATATGTGACTTCATCCCACTTTCCTTCCTTTCTAAGGAACAGCATTAATTGTAGTATAGTATTGTAATTAAGAGTCCCTTTCAGGGCCATTTCTCCTGATCATCTAATTTGTAAAGGGGCCACCTTTGATTACAATATTTAATTAAGGTTTTCTTGTCCACGCTGCCACCTGGTGAGCCCCCGATCTCCTTCCAGTGTGCTAAAACACACCCTAGGGTACTACTTTTCAGTATCTCACTTCCTTGATTTTTGCCCATTTTATGTTCCCTTACCCCCTTAGTTCAGAGGCGATCCTGATCTCCGTGTGTCACTTAGGTGTTACCCCCCCGCTGCCGCTGTCGCTACCTTTATCTCCAGGGGTAGGCTATGTCTCCACAGATTACTTGTTGCAACTCTCCCGCCCGCTCGATCTGTTCACACTCAGTCCAGCTACCACACTGTGGACAACAAAAATCGTCCTCCCGATCTACCCAAACCTCTGTATTACAAGCAAAGCACTTTAAGACAAAAATAGGATCACAAGTTATCCGAATGTCCAAGACACTGCCACTTAATATTCTCATTATTAGATTCACACAATGTTTCTGTACAGTCGTTCGTCTGTACGCTTCGTTTGTTTCCGGCCGCTCTCCTCGCGGAGAACACGGAACCGCGGATCGGAACTTCACACTCGCTCTGCAGCAGTGCCGCGTCTCAATCACTCATACAACAATTACAGACAATAACACGGTAGGGATACCTTATGACAAATACACTAAATAATCAACAATATTACAATTCCACACACTAACCCAAAACCCAGGGATCCCACACCATTAGCCCAAGCTTGAGCATACCCCGGGGCGAGAACACCGAATCTTTACCACGCGTAGGACGTCTCCTCACGACTTACAGGTCCCCCCAATGAAACCCTAAAACATACCTGGTCCGCAGGAGATGGTCCTTGTCTGTCCCTGCGGTGATCTGGATGAGTCGGGGAGTCCTTCCGAGAAATCTCGGGGGCGCCCAGAGGACTCCCGTCCTCAGCAGGTCCCGCAGCCGGACAGAGGGGGACCCATCTGGGGTGCCAAATTGACGCTCGAAAACAAAACTTACAACTCGCAGAGAGTTAAAAAGCAGGTAAGTTTATTGCAGCGCTGGGTGCAAGGGGGATTTCTCCGCCAAACTTGTACACCGGTTTGTGAAGCAAGCGTCCATTTATGGTAAAAACCATTCATATTCAATATGGTGGGCAGGTTATTAAAATCAAAGGCGTTACTATTCTAATTATTTCCAAGAACTCATTATCAAAAATCTCCTCCCCTGTCCTGACCAGATGGACACCTTTCCCAGAGAGTTAGGTTCCTTCTCAGCACCTCCTTAGCATGCAGCTGCTCCCGCTATCTTATACAAAAAGCCATTTCTTTATCTTGGAATTCTGGGGCCCCGAGCTTTTGTTCTTTCCCAGACTGTAATACATCCGCACTAACAAACTGTAACCGTTAGTTTTCTGAATCAAAGGAGCGGCGATATCGGGAGAGCGCTCGGCGGCACTCGGAGGCGCGCTGTGGTACCGCGGCGAGATCCCGAGAGCACCCAGCGGCACTCGCATGCGCAGGGTGGAGCGCGAAGAGCTCGGGAGAGCGTCCGGCTGCACCCCGAGGAGCGGGATGAGCGTGCGTCGGGTCGACCGGACGCACAGCGGCACCTGGAGGCGCACGGTGGTAGCGCGACGAGCTCGGGAGAGCGCCCGGCGGCACCCCGAGGAGCGGGATGAGCGTGCGTCGGGTCGACCGGACGTACAGCGGCACCTGCAGGCGCACGGTGGTAGTGCGGCAAGCTCGGGAAAGCGCCCGGCGGCACCCAGACAAGCAGGGTGAAGGAGCGGCGATATCGGGAGAGCGTTCGGCGGCACTCGGAGGCGCGCTGTGGTACCGCGGCGAGATCCCGAGAGTGCCCGCTGGCACTTGCCGGCGCACGGTGGTAGCGCGGAGAGCTCAGCAGAGCACCCGGCAGCACCCCGAGGAGCGGGATGAGCATGAGTCGGGTCGACCGGACGCACAGCGGCACCTGGAGGCGCACGGTGGTAGTGCGGCAAGCTCGGGAGAGCGCCCGGCGGCACCCCGAGCACTGTGGTGAAGGAGCGGCGATATCTGGAGAGCCCGTGGCGGCACCCCGACGTGCGGGGTCAACGAGTGTCGATACAGGGAGAGCGCTCGGCGGCACTCGGAGGCGCACGGTGGTAACGCGGCGAGCTCGGCAGAGCACCTGGCGGCACCCCGAGCAGCGTGGTGAAGGAGCGGCGATATCGGGAGAGGGCTCGGCGGCACTCGGAGGCGCACGGTGGTACCGCTGCGAGCTCAGGAGAGCGCCCGGCGGCACCCCGAGCACCGTGGTGAAGGAGCGGCGATATCGGGAGAGCGCCTGGCGGCACCCCGACGTGCGGGGTCAACGAGTGGCGATACCGGGAGAGCGCTCGGCGGCACTCGGAGGCGCACGGTGGTACCGCGGCGAGATCCCGAGAGCACCCAGCGGCACTCGCATGCGCAGGGTGGAGCGCGAAGAGCTCGGGAGTGCGTCCGGCGGCACCCCGAGGAGCGGGATGAGCGTGCGTCGGGTGGACCGGACGCACAGCGGCACCTGGAGGCGCACGGTGGTAGTGCGGCAAGCTCGGGAAAGCGCCTGGCAGCACCCAGACAAGCAGGGTGAAGGAGCGGCGATATCGGGAGAGCGTTCAGCGGCACTCGGAGGCACGCGGTGGTACCGCTGTTAGCTCGGCAGTGCGCCCGGCGGCACCCCAGGCACTGTGGTGAAGGAGCAGCGATATCGGGAGAGCTCTCGGCGGCACTCGGAGGCGCGCTGTGGTACCGCGGCGAGATCCCGAGAGCACCCAGCGGCACTCGCATGCGCAGGGTGGAGCGCGAAGAGCTCGGGAGAGCGTCCGGCTGCACCCCGAGGAGCGGGATGAGCGTGCGTCGGGTCGACCGGACGCACAGCGGCACCTGGAGGAGCACGGTGGTAGTGCGGCGAGCTCGGGAGAGCGCCCGGCGGCACCCCGAGGAGCGGGATGAGCGTGCGTCGGGTCGACTGGACGCACAGCGGCACCTGGAGGCGCGCGGTGGTACCGCGGCGAGATCCCGAGAGCACCCAGCGGCACTCGCATGAGCAGGGTGGAGCGCGAAGAGCTCGGGAGATCGTCCGGCGGCACCCCGAGGAGCAGGATGAGCGTGCGTCGGGTCGACTGGACGTACAGCGGCACCAGGAGGCGCACGGTGGTAGTGCGGCGAGCTCGGGAAAGCGCCCGGCGGCACCCAGACAAGCAGGGTGAAGGAGGGGCCCGCAGGGTTCCTTCCATAGGAGCTGGCAGTGTTCCGTAGGGTCCTCTAGGGTTGAGTAAGTGCCCGCAGGAGTCTGTGGGATTCTGTAAGGTTCTGGAGGGTTCTGCAGGGTTCCGTAGGGGCCCGTAGAGTTCCGTAGTGGCTGGTAAAGTTCCATATGGCCCTGTGGGGTTCTGTATGGACCTGTAGGGTTCCGTAGGGGCCTGTAGGGTTGTGTAAGTGCCCGCAGGGGTTGGTAGGAGCTTGTAGGGTGCCATATGTTTCCGGAGGGTTGTGTAGGGTTCCGTAGGGGTCTGTGGTGTTCCCTAGAGTCCTGTAGATTCTCATACGGTTCCGTAGGGGCCTGTGGTTTTCCCTAGGGCCCTGCAGAGTCTGTAGATTTCCCGGTGGCACTCGGCGGCGCTGTGTCGCTCGCTACCGCGCGTCGAGCTCGGGAGAGCGCCTGGCTGCAACCGGACGCGCAGGGTCAACGAGTGTCTATACCGGGAGAGCGCTCGGCGGCACTCAGAAAGCCGGGGTGACGGAGCGGCGATACGGGAGAACGCTCAGCGGCACTAGGAGGCGCGCTGTGGTACTGCGGCGAGCTACTGAAAGTGCCCTGTGGAACCCAGACAAGCGGGGTGAAAGAGCGGCGATATCGGGAGAGCGCATCGGCACTCGGAGGCGCGCGGTGGTACCGCTGCAAGCGCGGCTGATCTCTCGGCGGCACCCCGAGCACCGTGGTGAAGGTGACGCGCGGAAACAAACATTACAACTCGCAGAGAGTTATAAAGCATATATGTTTATTGCAGCGCTGGGTGCAAGGGGGATTTCTCCGCCAAACTTGTACACCGGTTAGTGAAGCAAGCGTCCATTTATGGTGAAAAGCATACATATTCATTATGGTGGTCATGTTGTTATAATTAAAGGCGTTACTATTCTAATTATTTCCAAGAACTCATTATCAAAAATCTCCTCCCCTGTCCTGACCAGATGGACACCTTTCCCAGACAGTTAGCTTCCTCCTCAGCACCTCCTTAGCATGCAGCTGCTCCCGCTATCTTATACACAAGGCCATTTTTTATCTTGGAATGCTGGGGCCCCGAGATTTTGTTCTTTCCCAGGCTGTATTACATCCGCACTAACAACCTGTACCTTACTAACAATCTGTAACTGTTCGTTTTCTGAATCAAGTCCCCCTTTTCTTTCAACTTTGTAAATTCTTTTACAATCACCTGTAACATATTCTCTATCCCCATCTGATTTCTAAAATACTTCCCAGATTCCACTCGTTCACGGAGCTGATGCTTCTTCCATTGAATGTATTCTTCTTTGGCCCCCCGGTACAACACATAAGACATCTAATTAAGGCACACACTAAATTTCCTAACATAAGTATTGCTATTAGAAGTATAAACAGTCGCTTAAGCCAAGCAAAGTTAGGTAACCACGAGGTTAACTTTTCCCAAAGATCAGAAAACCCGAATGTGGTGTCATCTTGCGCAGTCAAATGCAAAATCTGAATTTTAACTATGAGATTTTGTAAGTCCTTCTCTACTCTCCCATTCTCGTTTACATATGAACAACAGCTTTGATTAATCTCTGCACATAAACCTCCTTCTTTCCAGGTTAATAAGTCTAATGCCATTCTGTTTTGTCCCACCACATTTGCTAATGACTGGACTTCTTGTTGAAGTGCTTGTATAGCATCCATTGTAGATTTCTCGAGCACTTCTATAGTGGCCGATATGTTCACAATGGCCTTTTCCAATTCACTGACGCCCAGGAACGGTATAAACCATCTTACAAATCTGTGGAACCTTGTTCCCCTCCTCACTAGAGGGTTTCCCACTCCCCGAATTCTCCTCCAAGGTGTTCTCAACATACCTGAGGGGATTTCAGACTGATTAAACACCGTATCCTGGCTAGTTAGATAGCCTATCTTGCAAGTTCCCTTCCATCCTCCGGGCAGCTGTTTTCTACTATATCCATCTCCACACAACAACCAATACCCTTTAGGTAACTTACAGGGTCCAATAGTTGCCATCAAATTCGCACCTAAAAATTTCCCCGCCTGGTACCATCCATACTCCCAGGAATATCCTTCTCCTTCGGAAATACCACTACTTTTATATGCAACTAGTTGTGTTTTGTCGCAAAAGTCAATATATGTTACCCTTATCCCTGTTAGATCCCAACTTCCCACATCAACAGTTGTCTTATTAATCCAGTACTTGCTCCATCCCCAAGTTGTTGTCTTATTCACCGGCCCACTGTGTCTATATTCCCCGTGTTCCCATGCACAATTGTTATTGCTAATTAATACCACAAACTCTTCTTTCAACAGTTGTAGATCAAATCTGGGTCCTAAGGGGTAGATATTATCATCGTACTCACAATACCCATTCGACTCATCCCCCCCTTTTGCCCAAAATTTAGGCCATGTTCCGTTGGCATTGTTCCAATTGCTTGCTGCCACCCCACATAGAGGCAATTTCATTTCTCCTTTGGGTAGTGTAGTACATACCCAACAGTCTGGCAGATTAGTAGCCCTTATTTCCAGATTTCGTGAATATGTATTCACATCCCGTGTCCCTCCCCCTGATACACAAAGTCCTGGCATGTTGATGACTACTAATGTCATTAATGTCCATCTTTTCATTGGAGGCGAAGCTTCAGGGGTTCGGCCTGCGTTGATGTCCATTGGGGTTCTGGAGCCCTCTTGACGTGAGTCCAATGGATCCAAGCGGCTTGTTCCTTGATCTTTATGGCCGTGTGAGTGGTCAGCAGTACCTGGAAGGGACCTTCCCCCTTTGGCTTCAGTGGTGAATCTGTAAAAGACTTAACATATACATAGTCCCCAGGTTCGATCTCGTGTACTGGTCCATCCAGTCCACGAGCTCTTTTTCCCAGAACCAGTTTTTCTACCTCTCGGAGCTGTTTTTGTAAATTTATCTGGTAATCTGTCAATATTTCATTCCCCAACTCTGTGGATGTCCCATCTTGTACACTATATGGTCTCCCATACAGTATTTCAAAGGGGCTCAAACCTTCTTTGGTTCTGGGTTTTGTTCTTATCCTGAGAAGGGCTAAGGGTAGTGATTGAGGCCAGGCCAAGTTAGCTTCCTGGCCTAGTTTCACAATTTGCGTTTTGATCAAGTGATTCATCTTTTCTACTTGACCACTCGATCGTGGGTTGTATGGGGTGTGAAGTTGCCAGTCTATACCCAATAGTCTGCTTACTTTCGAAACAACCCTTGCAGTGAAATGAGATCCTCGGTCCGAGGAAATTACTGCGGGAATCCCGAACCTTGGTATAATTTCATGCAACAATGCTTTGACCACTTCTCTTGTTTTGTTGGTTCGACAGGGAAATGCCTCTGGCCATCCTGAAAAGGTATCAGTTAACACCAATAGGTATCGAAACCCCCCTTTTCTTGGAAGTTCTGAAAAATCAATTTGCCATTGTTGTCCCGGATAGTTTCCCTTCCCTATCTGGCCTAATTGGACTCTGGGGCCTGTCTCAGGTTTGTTCTGTAAACATACCTCACACTGCTGAGTGACTTGTTTGACAGTGGCGTATAGATTTCGAGCACATATTAGACTGTTCATGTATCTGTAAAGTGCCTCTGCTCCCCAATGGGATATTCTATGTTCTGCCATGACCACTGTCCATAATAACGAAAAAGGTCACTTGCTGCTGGGCTATCTGCGCCTTCTGTGGAGAAACTGTATAGCCATTAAGTCCAAGAAAATTTAACAGGCTCACAGTCCATTTTATGAATGTTTCTCTGGTGTCAGGGGCGAGTAATATATCGTCCACATACTGCAAAACCAGTCCTGACCCAAGCGGGCGTTTCCACTGTTCCAAGTCTTTAGCTAGCTGATTTCCAAAAAGTGTCGAGCTATTTTTGAAGCCCTGCGGTAGCACAGTCCATGTAAGCTGTGTTTTCCTCCCAGATTCTGGGTTTTCCCATTCGAATGCAAATAAAAGCTGGCTCTCTGGGCTCAAAGGCACGCAGAAAAAAGCATCCTTTAGGTCCAGAACGGTAAACCATGCCAATTCAGGTACCAGTTTAGTTAGAAGAGTGTATGGATTTGCTACTACCGGATGCAAATCCTCAACAATTCTGTTGATAGCTCTGAGGTCCTGCACTATTCGATAGCTACCATCCTAATTACTATCTTAACTAATTAACATCTTAGCTACCATCCATTACCATCTTAACAGGTAATATTGGAGTGGTTTACTCTGATTCACATTCTTTCAGCAGCCCATACTCAATAAACCGATCTATAGTTGGTCGGATCCCCTCCCTGTCCTCTAATCTAAGGGGATACTGTTTAACTCTCACCGGTCGTGCTCCTTGTTGAGGCTTTATCACTATTGGCGAAGCATTTTTTGCTCTCCCCGGCACTCCCGAGGCCCAGACCCCCGGATAAATTTGGGCTTTAATCTCCTCAGGCACTCCTGTAGAAATGGGAGTTCCTATTAGGGCCAAACTTTGTATTTCAATTAGTTGATCTTCTCTTATCCGGAGTTCCATTTTTCCCTTTTTTGAATTTAAATTCTGCTCCCAATTGCTCTAATAAATCTCGCCCTAACAGGGGTCTCGGCGAATTTGGCAGATATAAAAATTTGTGTATCCCCAATTGTTTTCCCAATTTGAACTTAAGAGGTTTGAGAAAATATGCCTTTTCACTCCGGCCAGTGGCTCCTGTTACTGTTATAAAATCAGTATCGATAGGGGTCAGAGCTTGATTTAAAACCGAATACGTTGCTCCTGTATCCACCAAAAATTCTATTTCTTGTGGCTTTTTCCCTAGCCTTAGGGTAACCAGTGGATCCGCTAGGGTAGATTCCCCCGGTCCCCGTCAATCTTCTTTATAATGGGCCTGAATTTTTTCTTTTCGTCTTTTTGGGCACTCATTCTTCCAGTGCCCTCTCTGCTTACACTATGCACATTGATCTCTTCCTAATGGTTTCCTAAAATTCCCTGCTTTCGTTTCCCCCCTTGCATGTATTGCTACCACCAGTGCCCGTCTGTCCCTTTTCTTATCCTTCCGGTTTTTAAACACTCTCCATGCCTCATCTAACAGAGTCTCTAGATTTCTGCTGTCGGTTGTTCTCAGTTTTTGCAGCTTCCTCCGGATATCGTTGGCAGACTGCCCTAAAAAGAGAGACACTAACTGCTGGATTCCTATCTCTGATCCAGGGTCCGAGGGGGTGTAGCGTCTCATTGCATCTCGTAATTTATCCAGAAACTCCGAGGGACTCTCCTTCGGCCCTCGTCTTACAGCATACAGCATTGACCAGTTAATGGCTTTCGGGATAGCCCTCTCCATCCCTGTTATAATCCCATCTCTGTAAGTTTCTAGCGCCTCTGAGTGAATGCTCCTGTTTGGGTTCCAGTGAGGGTTCTGCAAAGGGAAGTGTTCTTTAATGTCCCTTCCTGAATCTTTCAGTTGGTCCGTGGCTATATTGTGAGCAGTTTTTAAAACCAGTTGTTTCTCAGTTTCTGTTAGGTGATCTAATAATAACTGGATATCACTCCAGTCAGGATTGTGCTGCTTTACCAGAAACTGAAAATGCCTAGTAACCCCTACGGGATCATTCCGATAGTTCTTTGCCACGCTTTTCCAGGTTTCTAAATCAAATGAGGAAAAAGGGACTTTTATCATTACAGGTAGTCCGTCCGGAACCATGGCTTCCATTAAGGGTGCTTGAATCGCTGCTTGCTCTGTCCTTTTCCGAGTACGGGACGATACAGGGCTGTCAGGTGGGGTTTTGGATTCAGTTTTGGAATCAGCTTCAGTTTCTCTATCTTCTTGAGGAAACCTTACCCCCTCCCAACGGTCTTCTATTCCCCTAACCGATGGTAAGTAAGTGTCAAGAAAATAGTCTTCTTTAAGATCCCGAATCTTTTCCGGCTTTGTGCATCTCTGCCCTATGCTACAGGCTGAACAACATCTTTTTATAGTACCTTTCATTTCTCCTCGTCTTTCTTTCTCTAAGGCTAGTACCATCGGGTCTTGTGGAGGTAACAGCCCGCAGTCCCGTTGGTACTCTGTGTGGTTCCAAAGGGTGAAAAACATATCCGCATATGTGACTTCATCCCACTTTCCTTCCTTTCTAAGGAACAGCATTAATTGTAGTATAGTATTGTAATTAAGAGTCCCTTTCAGGGCCATTTCTCCTGATCATCTAATTTGTAAAGGGGCCACCTTTGATTACAATATTTAATTAAGGTTTTCTTGTCCACGCTGCCACCTGGTGAGCCCCCGATCTCCTTCCAGTGTGCTAAAACACACCCTAGGGTACTACTTTTCAGTATCTCACTTCCTTGATTTTTGCCCATTTTATGTTCCCTTACCCCCTTAGTTCAGAGGCGATCCTGATCTCCGTGTGTCACTTAGGTGTTACCCCCCCGCTGCCGCTGTCGCTACCTTTATCTCCAGGGGTAGGCTATGTCTCCACAGATTACTTGTTGCAACTCTCCCGCCCGCTCGATCTGTTCACACTCAGTCCAGCTACCACACTGTGGACAACAAAAATCGTCCTCCCGATCTACCCAAACCTCTGTATTACAAGCAAAGCACTTTAAGACAAAAATAGGATCACAAGTTATCCGAATGTCCAAGACACTGCCACTTAATATTCTCATTATTAGATTCACACAATGTTTCTGTACAGTCGTTCGTCTGTACGCTTCGTTTGTTTCCGGCCGCTCTCCTCGCGGAGAACACGGAACCGCGGATCGGAACTTCACACTCGCTCTGCAGCAGTGCCGCGTCTCAATCACTCATACAACAATTACAGACAATAACACGGTAGGGATACCTTATGACAAATACACTAAATAATCAACAATATTACAATTCCACACACTAACCCAAAACCCAGGGATCCCACACCATTAGCCCAAGCTTGAGCATACCCCGGGGCGAGAACACCGAATCTTTACCACGCGTAGGACGTCTCCTCACGACTTACAGGTCCCCCCAATGAAACCCTAAAACATACCTGGTCCGCAGGAGATGGTCCTTGTCTGTCCCTGCGGTGATCTGGATGAGTCGGGGAGTCCTTCCGAGAAATCTCGGGGGCGCCCAGAGGACTCCCGTCCTCAGCAGGTCCCGCAGCCGGACAGAGGGGGACCCATCTGGGGTGCCAAATTGACGCTCGAAAACAAAACTTACAACTCGCAGAGAGTTAAAAAGCAGGTAAGTTTATTGCAGCGCTGGGTGCAAGGGGGATTTCTCCGCCAAACTTGTACACCGGTTTGTGAAGCAAGCGTCCATTTATGGTAAAAACCATTCATATTCAATATGGTGGGCAGGTTATTAAAATCAAAGGCGTTACTATTCTAATTATTTCCAAGAACTCATTATCAAAAATCTCCTCCCCTGTCCTGACCAGATGGACACCTTTCCCAGAGAGTTAGGTTCCTTCTCAGCACCTCCTTAGCATGCAGCTGCTCCCGCTATCTTATACAAAAAGCCATTTCTTTATCTTGGAATTCTGGGGCCCCGAGCTTTTGTTCTTTCCCAGACTGTAATACATCCGCACTAACAAACTGTAACCGTTAGTTTTCTGAATCAAAGGAGCGGCGATATCGGGAGAGCGCTCGGCGGCACTCGGAGGCGCGCTGTGGTACCGCGGCGAGATCCCGAGAGCACCCAGCGGCACTCGCATGCGCAGGGTGGAGCGCGAAGAGCTCGGGAGAGCGTCCGGCTGCACCCCGAGGAGCGGGATGAGCGTGCGTCGGGTCGACCGGACGCACAGCGGCACCTGGAGGCGCACGGTGGTAGCGCGACGAGCTCGGGAGAGCGCCCGGTGGCACCCCGAGGAGCGGGATGAGCGTGCGTCGGGTCGACCGGACGTACAGCGGCACCTGCAGGCGCACGGTGGTAGTGCGGCAAGCTCGGGAAAGCGCCCGGCGGCACCCAGACAAGCAGGGTGAAGGAGCGGCGATATCGGGAGAGCGTTCGGCGGCACTCGGAGGCGCGCTGTGGTACCGCGGCGAGATCCCGAGAGTGCCCGCTGGCACTTGCCGGCGCACGGTGGTAGCGCGGAGAGCTCAGCAGAGCACCCGGCAGCACCCCGAGGAGCGGGATGAGCATGAGTCGGGTCGACCGGACGCACAGCGGCACCTGGAGGCGCACGGTGGTAGTGCGGCAAGCTCGGGAGAGCGCCCGGCGGCACCCCGAGCACTGTGGTGAAGGAGCGGCGATATCTGGAGAGCCCGTGGCGGCACCCCGACGTGCGGGGTCAACGAGTGTCGATACAGGGAGAGCGCTCGGCGGCACTCGGAGGCGCACGGTGGTAACGCGGCGAGCTCGGCAGAGCACCTGGCGGCACCCCGAGCAGCGTGGTGAAGGAGCGGCGATATCGGGAGAGGGCTCGGCGGCACTCGGAGGCGCACGGTGGTACCGCTGCGAGCTCAGGAGAGCGCCCGGCGGCACCCCGAGCACCGTGGTGAAGGAGCGGCGATATCGGGAGAGCGCCTGGCGGCACCCCGACGTGCGGGGTCAACGAGTGGCGATACCGGGAGAGCGCTCGGCGGCACTCGGAGGCGCACGGTGGTACCGCGGCGAGATCCCGAGAGCACCCAGCGGCACTCGCATGCGCAGGGTGGAGCGCGAAGAGCTCGGGAGTGCGTCCGGCGGCACCCCGAGGAGCGGGATGAGCGTGCGTCGGGTGGACCGGACGCACAGCGGCACCTGGAGGCGCACGGTGGTAGTGCGGCAAGCTCGGGAAAGCGCCTGGCAGCACCCAGACAAGCAGGGTGAAGGAGCGGCGATATCGGGAGAGCGTTCAGCGGCACTCGGAGGCACGCGGTGGTACCGCTGTTAGCTCGGCAGTGCGCCCGGCGGCACCCCAGGCACTGTGGTGAAGGAGCAGCGATATCGGGAGAGCTCTCGGCGGCACTCGGAGGCGCGCTGTGGTACCGCGGCGAGATCCCGAGAGCACCCAGCGGCACTCGCATGCGCAGGGTGGAGCGCGAAGAGCTCGGGAGAGCGTCCGGCTGCACCCCGAGGAGCGGGATGAGCGTGCGTCGGGTCGACCGGACGCACAGCGGCACCTGGAGGAGCACGGTGGTAGTGCGGCGAGCTCGGGAGAGCGCCCGGCGGCACCCCGAGGAGCGGGATGAGCGTGCGTCGGGTCGACTGGACGCACAGCGGCACCTGGAGGCGCGCGGTGGTACCGCGGCGAGATCCCGAGAGCACCCAGCGGCACTCGCATGAGCAGGGTGGAGCGCGAAGAGCTCGGGAGATCGTCCGGCGGCACCCCGAGGAGCAGGATGAGCGTGCGTCGGGTCGACTGGACGTACAGCGGCACCAGGAGGCGCACGGTGGTAGTGCGGCGAGCTCGGGAAAGCGCCCGGCGGCACCCAGACAAGCAGGGTGAAGGAGGGGCCCGCAGGGTTCCTTCCATAGGAGCTGGCAGTGTTCCGTAGGGTCCTCTAGGGTTGAGTAAGTGCCCGCAGGAGTCTGTGGGATTCTGTAAGGTTCTGGAGGGTTCTGCAGGGTTCCGTAGGGGCCCGTAGAGTTCCGTAGTGGCTGGTAAAGTTCCATATGGCCCTGTGGGGTTCTGTATGGACCTGTAGGGTTCCGTAGGGGCCTGTAGGGTTGTGTAAGTGCCCGCAGGGGTTGGTAGGAGCTTGTAGGGTGCCATATGTTTCCGGAGGGTTGTGTAGGGTTCCGTAGGGGTCTGTGGTGTTCCCTAGAGTCCTGTAGATTCTCATACGGTTCCGTAGGGGCCTGTGGTTTTCCCTAGGGCCCTGCAGAGTCTGTAGATTTCCCGGTGGCACTCGGCGGCGCTGTGTCGCTCGCTACCGCGCGTCGAGCTCGGGAGAGCGCCTGGCTGCAACCGGACG
>NW_027415638.1:0-11954 GCF_964106895.1 Numenius arquata
GGTGGGGGACATGGGGGGGGGACATGGGGGGGCCACAGGGACGGGGGGAGGGAGTTGGGGGGGGGGCAAGGGGGACACAGGGATGGGGGGGAGACTGAGGACATGGGGGGGGGCATGGGGGGGCTACAGAGACGGGGGGGGGGACATGGGACCCCCCCTCAAGCCACCCCCTGACACACAACCCCCCCCCCCCCCGTGTCCCCCCCCCCCACAGACGGCGCAGACAAAACCTCCACCATCTGATGGCGCCGCCCCCACCCCACCCCCCCCCCCAAAACAGGGGGGGGCGTCACACCTTCACCACCCCCACCCCCCAAAAAAAAAACCAAGGCGGGGGGGGGCACCCCCTCCATCACCAGTCACCCCCCCCCCAGTACCCCCCCCCCATCTTAAATAACCCCGGGGGGGGGGGTGTGTGTGTGATCAGCCCCCCCCTGCCCTCCCCCCTCCCCTCCCCAGGCCGGGGGGGGGGGTGGGGGGGGGTCGCAGGGCCCCCCCGCGGGGGAGGGGCCCCCCCGGGGCCAATGACCTCGCGTTTTGGGGGGGGGGGATTAGAGGGGGGGGGGGCACATTGACACTACAGGGGCCGTGCGGGGGGGCGGGGCTCTCCCAGCCCCTCTTTATATTTTTTTGGGGGGGGGGGGGGGGGGGGGGGGTGTGTGTGTCCCGCGGGGGGGGGCAAGGGTTTGGGGGGGGGGGGGGGGCGGGTTTTTTTTTGTTGCGTTTTCACCATTTTTAATAATCCCCGAATTCTGGGTTTTTTTTGTCTTTTTTTTTTTTTTTCTTTATTATATTATTATTAATATTATTATTTTTTTTTTTCTTTGCCCCCCCCATTTCCCCCCCCCCCCAATTCCCCGAGGGGGGGGGTGGGGTGGGTGGGGGCGTGGGGGGGGGGCACACCCCAAATTTAGGTACACGTTGACCCCCCGCTTCTTCCCCCCCCCCCGGGTCGGTACAGCCCCTCCCCCTCCCCCCCCCCACTTTGTACACGTAGCGCGGCCCCCCCCCCCCCTCGCCCCCCGCCCCCCCCTCAGTCCCCCCCCCCCGGAAATAGAAAAAAAAGGTTATTTTAGATACATTTTATTATGAATAACTTTTGTTATGACTATGGCTGGTAACCATGACGACGTTATTAAAGAGACCAAAAAAAAAAAAAAAACAAAACCCACAAACCCCCAAAATGCTGCCTTTTTGCCCCAAAAATGCCCCCCCCCCCCCCCCCCCAAAACCCCTCAGTCGCTGGAGGAGTCGGAGTCGCTGGGGGTCTCCCCTTCTTCCTCCTCCTCTTCCTCTTCCTCCTCTTCCTCCTCCTCCTCCTCCTCCTCCTCCTCCTCGCTGGGGCTCAGGCGGGGGCTGCGGGGGGGGGCCGCCCACCCCCCCGCCGCCCCCTCCCCCCCCCGCGGCCTCTTCTTCCTCCTCTTCTTCCTCTTCCTCCTCCTCCTCCTCATCCTCGTCGTCGTTGTCGCTGCCGAAGATTTCCTCCTGGTCGCGGGCGGCTCGAGCGGCGTCGCTGCCCCCCCGCCGCCCCCCCCCGCCCCCCCCGCCCCGGCCTTCCTCTTCGGCCTCCTCTTCCTCCTCCTCTTCCTCCTCCTCCTCCTCGCTGCGGGCCGAGCCCCCCCGCTCGCTGCTGCTGCCCCCCCCGGAGCCTTCGGCCTCTTCTTCTTCCTCCTCTTCCTCGCCGCTCGCCCCCCCCTCGCTCTCGCTGCCTTTCTCCCGTTCTTCCTCTGGGGGGGGGGGGGGGGAAGGGGGGGTTGGTTATGGGGACACCCCCCCCCCCGAGACCCAGAGGAGGCCCCCCCCAGATGCAGGGGATCCCCCCGTGACCCCATTGACACCCACCCTCCCCCCAGACCCAAGGGACCCTCCCCCCAGATGCAGGGGATCCCCCCCCCAGACCCAGAGAACCCCCCCCCCGCAGACACAAGGGATGCCCCCCAGACCCAGAAAAGTGCCCCCCCCATCCAGATACAGGGGACCCCCCCCAGATCCAGAGAACCCCCCCCGCAGACACAAGGGACCCCCCCCAGACCCAGAGAAACACCCCCCCCCAGACCCAGAGAAGTGGCCCCCCCTCCCCGAGATGCAGGGGACCCCCCCCCCAGACCCAATTGACACCCCCTCCCCAGACCCAGAGAAGCCTCCCCCCCCACCCCAGACCCAAGGAAACCCCCCCCCGACTCAATTCCCCCCCCCCGACTCAATTCCCCCCCCCCCCATACCCGATCCGGCCGCCTCCTTCTCAGCCTCCAGCTCTTCCTCCTCCTCTTCCTCGGGCTCGTGGTTCTCCAGCTGCGCCCGACGGGCCTCCTGGGGGGGGGGGGAATGAAAAAGAGGGGGGTGGGGGTGGGTGTTGTGTGTCACCGATGCCTGGGGGGGTCAGGGGGGGTCGGGGGGGTCCCCCCGATAACGCACCTGGGCCTCCAGCTCCTTCTCGTTCATGTCCCGGTGTTTCACCACCAGCACCGCGTTGGTGCCCGACTGCACCCCCGCCCGCGCCCGCCGCTTGCTCAGCCGCACCCTGGGGGGGGGGAATGGGGAGGGGGGGGGCGTCAGGTACCCCGGGACCCACCCCCACCCCCCGAACCCCCACCCTCAGAACCCCCAGGACCCCCCCCCAAAACCCTGGGACACCCCCAGACCCTCAGAACCTGCCAGGACCCCCCCAAACCATCCCCCCCCCCCCCCCGAAACCCCCCCAAACCCTCAACCCCGGGACCCACCCACCCCCCCCGGACCCCCACCCCCAGACCCTCAGAACCCCCCCAAACCATCCCCCACCCCCCCCGATCCCCCCCCCCGAACCCCCCCAGACCCTCAACCCCTGAGACCCCAGACCCTCAGAACCCCCCAGGACCCCCCCCCCAAACCATCCCAAACCCCTGGGGCCCCCCCCAGACCCTCAGAACCCCTGAGAAACCCCCCCCTAGACCCTCAGATGCCCCCCAGAACCCCCCCAAACCCCCCCTGATTCCCCCCCCCCGGGATCCCCCCCAGGACCGCCATTGGAACCCCCCCAGACCCTCAACCCCCAGGACACCCCCCCCCCCCCCCAAACCCCTGGGACCCCCCCCAGACACCCCCAGTCCCCTCCCAGTGCCCCCCCGGCCCCCCCTAGTACCTCCCAGCACCCCCCAGAGTCTCCCAGTACGCCCCCTGGCCCCACCAGTCCCCACCAGTGCTCCCCAGTGCCCCCAAGTCCCCTCCCAGAGCTCTCCCAGCCCCCCCCAGTGCCCCCCCCCCCCCCCCTAGTACCTCCCAGCACCCCCCAGAGTCTCCCAGTACGCCCCCTGGCCCCACCAGTCCCCACCAGTGCTCCCCAGTGCCCCCAAGTCCCCTCCCAGAGCTCTCCCAGCCCCCCCCAGTGCCCCCCCCCGCCCCTCCTAGTGCCTCCCAGCACCCCCCATTGCTTCCCAGTGTTCCCCCAGTGCCCCCCCCCGCCCCTCCTAGTGCCTCCCAGCATCCCCCAGAGTCTCCCAGTACGCCCCCTGGCCCCACCAGTGCCTCCCAGTGCCCCCCCAAACCTGGTCTCCAGCTCGTTGTAGTAGACGCCGTCGCCCTCGCGGAAGATGAAGAAATAATTCTCCTCGTAGCCTTTGCTGGCTTTGTTCTTCACGTTCCAGTTGTACTCCCGGGCGATCTTGTAGTCGTATCTTAAAAGTGGGGGGGGGGGCGTGGGGGGGGGGGATGACTGGAAGACACCCCCCCCCCCCCCCACCAAAAACCTCAGGGGCTCTGCCAGGCCCTCAGTCCACAGAGATTTGGAGCCCCCCCCCCCCTTGAGCTATACGGGACCCTCCCCCCAAGCTATATGCCCCCCCCCGGGTATATAGGACCCTCCCCCCCCGAAATATATAGAACCCGCCTGGATATATATGACCACCCCCCCCCCCCCCATGTATATAAATGACACCCCCCCCCCCCCATTCCCAGGGGTGTAATCCATCCCCTTTTCCATCTATCTCCAACGCCTCTCAAGCTCTGCGGGACCCCCTGAGCTATAAGAGACCCCCCCACACACACAACTACACAGGACCCCCCCCCCTCGAATATATAGCCCCCCCTAGATATATAGGCCCCCCCCCGTATATAAATGACACCCCCCCACATTCCCAGGGCTGCAATCCATCCCCTTCTCCATCTATTTCCAACACCTCTCAAGTTCTGGGAGACCCCCTGAGCTATATGAGACACACCCCCCCCCCCAGCTACACAGGACCCCCCCCCCCAAATATATAAGGACACCCCCCCCCCCCCAGCTATATAGATCCCCCCTGAATATATAGGGCCCCCACACACACTTTCCCAGGGCTGTAATCCATCCCCTTTTCCATCTATCTCCAACACCCCTTGAGCTATTTGGGACCCTCTGAGCTACATGAGACCCCCCCCCCAGCTACACAGGACCCCCCTCCCGGGATATATAGGCCCCCCCCCCGAATATATAGGCCCCCCCCGGATATATAGCCCCCCCCCGGATATAAATGACACCCCCCCACATTCCCAGGGCTGTAATCCATCCCCTTTTCCATCTATCTCCAACACCCCTTGAACTACTTCAGACCCTCTGAGCTACATGAGACCCCCCCCCCCCCCAGCTACACAGGACCCCCCTCCTGGGATATATAGGCCCCCCCCCCGGATATATAGGGCCCCCCCCTACACGTCCTCGGGGGCGTAATCCATCTCCTCCTCCTGGTCCCGCTTCCTCTTGCGCAGCGTCTCCTCCACCGGCAAGAAATAAGCCACGAACTGGTTCCCTTCCTCGTCCATCATCCCCCTGCAGGCACCCAGGGGTTAAAAAAAAAAAAGGGGGGGGAAGGGCAGACACCCCCCCCCCTCCCCCAAAGCGTGTGTGTGTGGGGGGGGGGTTGTTATTCCCACCCCCCCCCCAAGCACCTGATCATGGCCTGGGACATCATCTCCAGCGCAGCCGGGCCGCTCGTGTCCTTGGGCGCCGGGTCCGAGTCGAAGATGACTTGGGCGCAGGGGTTGATCCACATCTTGGGGGGTTGGGGGGGTACAAAAAAAAAAAAAGGGGGTTTGAGGGCAAAACCAGGCGATTCGGGGGCAAAACGGGGGGGGGGGGGGGGGAAACCAGGGGGTTTGGGGCAAAAATAGGAAGTTTGAGGGCAAAACCAGGGGGGTTTGGGGCAAAACAGGGGCAGGGGGGCAAAACCAAGGGGGGTTGGGGGCAAAACCAGGAAGTTTGAGGGCAAAACCAGGGGGGTTGGGGACAAAACAGGGGGTTTGGGGGCAAAAATAGGAAGTTTGAGGGCAAAACCAGGGGGGGTTGGGGGCAAAACAGGAGGTTTGGGGGCGAAAATAGGAAGTTTGAGGGCAAAACCGGGGGGGTTGGGGGCAAAACAGGAGGTTTGGGGGCAAAACAGGGGCAGGGGGGCAAAACCAAGGGTGTTTGGGGGCAAAAATAGGAAGTTTGAGGGCAAAACCAGGGGGGTTGGGGGCAAAACAGGGGCAGGGGGGCAAAACCAAGGGGGTTTGGGGGCAAAAACAGGAAGTTTGAGGGCAAAAACTAGGGGGGTTGGGGGCAAAACAGGGGGTTTGGGGGCAAAAATAGGAAGTTTGAGGGCAAAACCAGGGGGGGTTGGGGGCAAAATAGGAGGTTTGGGGGCAAAACAGGGGCAGGGGGGCAAAACCAAGGGGGTTTGGGGGCAAAAACAGGAAGTTTGAGGGCAAAAACTAGGGGGGTTGGGGGCAAAACAGGGGGTTTGGGGGCAAAAATAGGAAGTTTGAGGGCAAAACCAGGGGGGGTTGGGGGCAAAATAGGAGGTTTGGGGGCAAAACAGGGGCAGGGGGGCAAAACCAAGGGTGTTTGGGGGCAAAAATAGGAAGTTTGAGGGCAAAACAAGGGGGGTTTGGGGGCAAAAATGGGGCAAGGGGGCAAAACCAGTGGGGTTTGGGGGCAAAAATGGGGTTTGGGGGCAAAACAGGGGCAGAGGGGCAAAACCAAGGGGGTTTGAGGGCAAAACCAGGGGGTTTGGGGGCAAAAACCAGGTGGGTTGGGGGCAAAACAGGGGGTTTGGGGGCAAAACAGGGGCAGGGGGGCAAAACCAAGGGGGTTTGGGGGCAAAAATGGGGAGTTTGTGGGCAAAGCCAGGGGGGTTTGGGGGCAAAAAAAAGGGGGGGTTGGGGAGGAACCAGCTTCCCCCAGACCTCAAAAGCACCCTTCTGCCCCCAAATCTGCCCCGCTGCCCCCCCCCCGATTCCCCCCACAAGGAGGGGGGGGGGTCCGTGCCTCAGTTCCCCCCCACAGGAGGCAGGGGGGAGGATTTTGGGGGGGTGTATGTCGTGTGTGTGTCCCCCCCCCCGCCTCTATTTTTACCTTGAAATCGGGGAAGACGGGCATGACCTCGACGGGGGTGACGCGGGGTTTGCTGTAATGCTGCGTGATCTGGTGGTGGTGGTGGGGGGGGATAAAGGGAGGGGGGTGTCAGGGCTGCGTAACAGCCCCCTCCCCCAGCAAAAAATCCCTGGGGGGGGGTCCCCAACCCCCCCTTCCCTCCCCCCCTTCCTCCCTCACCGCTTTCTGGGCGTCCTCGAAGGTTTTCTCGATGGCGGCGATCTGGCTGTCGCGGTCCTTGTAGATCTCTTCCTCCGTGAACTGTTGCTTCACCGACACCCCGATCCTTTTTGGAGGGGGGAGGTGGGGGGACACGGGAGGTTTTGGGGTGGGGGGGGCCCCGGGGGGGTTTTTTTTTACCCCCTCCGTCCCCCCGGACTCACTTGACCTCGGGTTTCTCGTTGGAGACGCCGTAGCGGTTGAACTCGGTGGAGATGTACTCGGTTTTCCGCATCCAAGGCACCACCTTGGCGTGTTGTTGTGACCTGGGGGGGGGGGGAACGACACCAAAAATCCACCACGGGGGAGGGGGGGAGAGGTCACCAAAAGGTTTGGGGGTGTCTTTGCTCCCCCCCCCAAGCCCGATTTTGGGGTTCTGTTACCTCTTGGAGCTGGTGGGGGCTTGGATCTCCTCCTCCAGCAGCTTCTCGTCCGCCGGGTCCAAGAGAACTGAGGGGAAATAAAAAAAGGGTTTCCCCCCCCCGCCAAAATTTTGGGGTGGCCCTCCCCCCCCCACCCCCCCCGCCACGCACCGCTGGGGTCGATGCGGTAGGTGTCGGGGTTGATGAGGTCGATGGTGACCCCCAGGTCGGGCTCCGTCAGCAGATCGTGCTTGTGCTGCTTCTCCAGCGACGTCGCCTTGTACTGCACGAACCTGGGGGGGTGTGGGGGGGGAAACACCCCCAAATGTACCCCCAACCCCCCCAAAAACACCCTCCGAAACACCCCAACCCCCCCAATACGCCCCCAAATAGCCCCAAAAACACCCCAAACTCACCCAAAAACACCCCCAAACACACCCGCTCCCCCGAACACCCCCAAAAACACCCCCAAATGCAGCAAGAACACCCCCCAAAACACCCCAAAACCACCCAAAACACCCCTAAACCACCCCAAAACAGCCTCAACCCCACCCAAACCACCCAAAATACCCCTAAACCACCCCAAAAACACCTCAAACCCACCCAAAACCAACCCCAAACACCCCCACTCCCCAAACACCCCTAAAACCACCCCCAAATGCAGACAAAACACCCCAAAACCAGCCCCAACCCCACCCAAACTACCCCTAAACACCCCCAAATACCCCCAAACCACCCCAACCCCCCCCAAAGCCCCCAGAAACCCCCCCATCCCCCCAAAACACCCCAAAACCTACCCCAAACCCACCCAAATATCCCCAAAATACCCAAACACCCCCCAAACCGCCCCCAATACCCCCAAAATACCCCAAACACCCCCCAAATACCCCCCAAAACACCCCCCCCAAAAAACCCCAACCACCCCCCCGAAATGCACCCGAAACTCCTTAAATCACCCCCAGAACTCCCCAACCCCCCCAAAAAAAAGCCAACAACCCCAAGACACCCCAAGACCCCCCCAAATACCTGCCAAAACCCCCTCCCCAAATCCCCAACCCCCAAATCCCCCCAACACCCCGCCCCCCCCCCCAAAATCCTCAACCCCCCCCTCCCCAAAACGCCCCCTAACCACCCCCCCCCCCCAAAGCACTCCCCTCCTAAAACACCCTCCCACCCCCCCCCCAAAATGCTCTCAAACCCCTCCCCTCCCCCAACCCCCCCCCCGGGCGGGGGCAGGGCATGCCGGGGGGGTGTGGGGGGGTGTCATTTTGGGGGGGGGGGATGTGTGTGTGTGTGTGTGTGTCCCCCGGTACCGGTTCTGGTCGAAGGGGTAGGTGATGAACTTGGGGTCGAAGGGGATGTCGGGGAGGCTGTTGCAGTATTTCACCCGGCAGACCACGCCCGACCTGGGGGGGGGGGGGTTGGGGGGGGTGGGGGTGTCAGGGGGACACCCCCAAACGCTGGGGGGTGGGGGGTGGGGGAGCTGGGCCCCTCCCCCGCCCCCCGAAGGGCTCCCCCTCCCTCCCCCCCCCCCCCAAAACTCACCTCTCGGGCAGCGTCCGGTGGGAGCTGGGCCTGGAAGGGGGAGGGGGGGTGTGTGACGTCATTGGGGGGTGTGATGTCATAGGGGGTGTGACGTCATAAGGGGGTGTGATGTCATGAGGGGTGTGATGTCATGAGGGGTGTGATGTCATGGGGGATGTCTGTGATGTCATGGGGGGGTGATGTCATAAGGGGGGTGTGATGTCATGGGGTGGGTGTGATGTCACAGGGGTGTGACATCATTGGGGTGTGTGATGTCATGAGGGGGGGTGTGATGTCATGGCAGGGGTGTGTGATGTCATGGGGGTATGTGTGATGTCATGGGGGTATGTGTGATGTCATCGGGGGTGTGATGTCATGGGGGTGTGTGTGACGTCATGGGGGATGTGTGTGATGTCATGGGGGGGTGCATGATGTCATTTGGTGTGTGACGTCATAGGAGCGTGATGTCATTGGGGTGTGTGATGTCACAGGATTGTGACCTCACGGGGCGTGTGTGATGTCGTGGGGGTGTGATGTCATAAGGAGGGGTGTGACATCATGGGGTATATGACGTCACAGGGGGAGTGCGCGTGACATCATGGGGTAGAATGTGATGTCATCGTGGTGTGTGACGTCATGGGGTGGGATGTGACGTCGTGGAGGGGTGTGACATCATACGAATACGTGTGATGTCATTGGGGTGTGTGTGACGTCATGGGCGTCCGGGACCCCCAATCCCCGCCCCCCCCGGGGTGGGGCTGTGATGTCACGAGGGGCCCCCCCACCCTCCCACTATGACATCATGAGGTGACACCCCTCCCCCCTTCCCCCCACGTAGGCTGTGATGTCACCAAGTGACACCTCGTGCCCTGTGACGTCAGGGGGGGACCCCCGACACCCCCCCCACCATGCACTATGACGTCACGAGGGCACCCCAGCACCCGGAACCACGCCCCCCCCCGTGCGTTATGACATCAGGAGGGGACGTCAAACTTACATCTCCCGCCCCCCCAGTGCGTGTGACATCACGAGGGGACCCAGGCCTCAGGGACACCCCCCTGCCCCCCCCACATCCCCCTCCCCGTGCACTATGACGTCAGAACGGCCCCTCCACGCGCGCTGTGACGTCACCAGAGCACCCCGCTTCCCCCTCCCCCCCCCCCCCCGGTGTGACATCACGACAGTCGGGGGGGACACTCCCAGCCCGCCTCCCCCGCCCCGTGACGTCACGCCGGCCCGCCCGTGACGTCATCCCGGTGACGCCGCCGCCGCGGCCGTACCGGTGGCCCGGCTCCTCCCGCTGCGCCTGCGTCTGGATGGTGGGCGCCATGTCTGGGCCTGCGCCGGGCACCGCGCCGGGCGCCTACTTCCGGTCTCGCTCAGGACCCCGCGACGTCTTGACGTCACTTCCCGCCGCGCGGTGCCGGCCGGGAGCGGCAAAAGATGGCGGCGCCCCCTCAACCGCCGCCGCAGCCGCCGGCAGGGCCGGGCCCGGGCCCGGGGCCGGGTCCGCCCGCCGCCCCCGCGCCTCCGCAGCCTTTACCCGCCGCTCCCGGGGCCGGAGCGGGGACGGGGCAGCCGGCGGGACCCGGGCAGCCCCCGGGACCGCCGTTGCCGGCGCAGGTGGCGGCCGCGCAGGCGCAGGACTTCGACCCGGTGCAGCGGTTCCGCCTCCTCATTCCCCAGCTGAAGGAGAGCCTCCAGGTGGGCGGGGCCTAGCGCGGCGGGCGGGGCCTGCCGCCGACGGGAGGCGGGGGCCAAACCCGGTGGGCGGAGCTTGCCGCCGGCAACGGGCGGGGGCTGTCGCGGGGGGGCGGGGCCGAACGAGGTGGGCGGGGCTTGTCGGGCTTGTCGGGATCTTCTAGGCCGGGGGTGGGCGGGGTCTGTACGGAGGGGCGGAGCTTGTTCGGTCCCAGCTCCGAGGAGGGGGCGTGGCCTGCCGCCGAGGAGAGGCGGGGGGGTTCTGGCAGCAGTGGGCGGAGTTTGTCGCTGAGGGAAGGCGTGGCCTGCCGACGGTGGGCGAGGTTCTGCTGGCATGGGGCGGGGCTTGTCAACAGGGGGCGTGGCCTGCCGCCGGGGGGGGGGGGGCGGGGCTCTGAGGAGGAGCCCGGCATCCCTGTGCTGGTAATGGCGGTCCGGGGGGGGGGGGGGGGGTCCTGTGCTGGAAATGGGGGGTCCCGGGGGGACCCCGTCCCTGTACCCTTGTCCCGGGGGGTCCCGGGGGGGTCCCTGCCCCAGTGATGGATGGAAGGAGGAGTCGTGTCCCCCCTGAACCCCCTTTTTTCTCCTCCCCCCCCCCCCCCCCCCAGACCCTGATGAAAGTGGCGGCGCAGAACCTGGTGCAGAACTCCAGCATCGACAATGGGCAGTGAGTGACCGCCCCCCAGTACCCCCCCAGTCCCACCCCAGTACCCCCCCAGTACCTCCCCCAGTGCCCCTAGTCCCACCACCAGTACCTCCCAGTCCCACCCCAGTACCCATGAGTATCTCCTAGTTTTGCCCCAGTCCCACCCAGCGCTCCCAGTCCTACCCCAGTACCCCCCAGTCCCACCCCAGTATCTCTCAGTACCCCCCCAGCCCTGTCCCAGTGCCCCCCAGTACCCCCCCAGTCCCACCCCGCTGCCCCCCCAGCACCCCCAGTACCACCCCAGTACCACTCAATGTCCCACAGCCCCGTCCCAGTGCCACCCCAGTACCCCCCCAGTTCCACCCCAGCACCCCCCAGTGCCTCCCAGCCCCATCCCAGCCCCCCTCAATCCCCCCCCCACTGCTTCCCATTGCCCTCTGCAGCCCCCCCAGGCCCTTCCCAGTGCCCCCCCGGGGGGGGGTGACAGTGGGGGTGACAGTGTGTCCCCCCCCTGCCAGGAAAAGCGCGGACGGGGCCCTGCAGCGCTTCGACAAGAGCCTGGAAGAATTCTACGCCCTCTGCGATCAGCTGGAGCTCTGCCTCGTGAGTGACCCCCCCCGGACCCCCCCCCCGTGTCCCCTGGGACGTCCCTGTGTGTCCCCGCCTCCCGCCCCCGACACCCCCAGTGCCGACCCCGCCCCCCCCAGGGACATTGGTGCCCCCCCAAACCCCCCCTCCCTCAGCACCATCATCCCCCTATCCCCATCGTTGCCCCCCCCCCCCCAGTGCCATCCCCACCCCCAAATCTCATTCCCTCCCCCAAGTGACCCCCCACTGTCCCCTGTGCCCCCCCCGTGACCCCCCCATAGTGCACTCCCCACCCCCCCCAGGGATACTGGTGCCCCCCAAATCCCCCCCCCCCTTAGCACCATCACCCCCCTCTATCCCTCTCCTCGCCCCCCCACAGCCATCCCCACCCCCAAATCTCACACACACCCCCCCCCAAAGCGACCCCCCCCACTGTCCCTGTGACCCCCCCCAGTGCACTCCCCACCCCCCCAGGGACACTGGTGCCCTCCAAATCCCCCCCCATTAGCACCATCAGCCCCTTTATTCCCCTCCTCGCCCCCCCACTGCCATC
>NW_027415639.1:0-36981 GCF_964106895.1 Numenius arquata
CCTACAGGCCCTTGCGGGCACTTGCAGAACTCTGCAGGAACCCGCGGAACTTTATGGAACCCTACCAGCCCCTACGGAAGCCTAAAGACCCTTGCAGGCAGTTACGGAACGGTACAGGGCCCTAGGGAACTTTACCAGCCACTACGGAACTCTACGGGCCCCTACGGAACCCTGCAGAACCCTCCAGAACCTTACAGAATCCCACGGATTCCTACAGACTCCTGCGGGCACTTACTCAACCCTAGAGGACCCTACGGAACACTACTGGCTCCTGCGGTACTCCAGAGGCCTCTAGGGAACCTACGAAGCTCTACGGAACCCTATGGATCCTTACGGAACAGTACGGGCCCCTTCAGACCTCTGCGGGCGCTTATGGAAACCTACAGGACCCTACGGAACTGTACGAGACTCTACAGGCCCCTAGGGAACACCACAGGCCCCTACGGACCCTACACAACCCTCCGGAAACATATGGCACCCTACAAGCTCCTACCAACCCCTGCGGGCACTTACACAACCCTACAGGTCCCTACGGCAATCTACGGGACTCTATGGGCCCCTTCAGATTTCGACGGAACCCTACGAGGCCCTCTGGAACCCTACAGAATACTCCAGGACCCGACAGCACTCTACAAGACCCTTAGCAACACAACGGAACCTCACGAAAACCCTATGGGCTCCTACAGAACACTGCAGGTGCCTACGGAACCCTACAGACCCCTACGGAACCCTACAGACACATGCGGGCACTTACGGAACCCTGCAGGCCCCTACGGAACCCTACAGGTCCATACAGAACCCCACAGGGCCCTACGGAACTTTACCAGCCACTACGGAACTCTACGGGTCCCTACGGAACCCTGCAGAACCCTCCGGAACCTTACAGAATCCCACAGACTCCTACAGACTTCTGCGGGCACTTACACAACCCTACAGGTCCCTACGGAAATCTACGGGACTCTATGGGCCCCTAGGGTACCCTATAGATTTCGACGGAACCCTACGAGCCCCTCTGGAACCCTACAGAATACTCCAGGACCCGACAGCACTCTACAAGACCCTTAGCAACACAACGGAACCTCACGAAAACCCTATGGGCTCCTACAGAACACTCTAGGTGCCTACGGAAACCTACAGACCCCTACAGAATACTACCAGCCACTACAGAAAAATATGGCCCCTACGGAACTCTACGGAACCTGGCAGAAACACTGTGGGCCCCTACAGGCCCTTGCGGGCACTTGCAGAACTCTGCAGGAACCCGCGGAACTTTATGGAACCCTACCAGCCCCTACGGAAGCCTAAAGACCCTTGCAGGCAGTTACGGAACGGTACAGGGCCCTAGGGAACTTTACCAGCCACTACGGAACTCTACGGGCCCCTACGGAACCCTGCAGAACCCTCCAGAACCTTACAGAATCCCACGGATTCCTACAGACTCCTGCGGGCACTTACTCAACCCTAGAGGACCCTACGGAACACTACTGGCTCCTGCGGTACTCCAGAGGCCTCTAGGGAACCTACGAAGCTCTACGGAACCCTATGGATCCTTACGGAACAGTACGGGCCCCTTCAGACCTCTGCGGGCGCTTATGGAAACCTACAGGACCCTACGGAACTGTACGAGACTCTACAGGCCCCTAGGGAACACCACAGGCCCCTACGGAACCCTACACAACCCTCCCGAAACATATGGCACCCTACAAGCTCCTACCAACCCCTGCGGGCACTTACACAACCCTACAGGTCCCTACGGCAATCTACGGGACTCTACGGGCCCCTAGGGAACCCTTCAGATTTCGACGGAACCCTACGAGGCCCTCTGGAACCCTACAGAATACTCCAGGACCCGACAGCACTCTACAAGACCCTTAGCAACACAACGGAACCTCACTAAAACCCTATGGGCTCCTACAGAACACTGCAGGTGCCTACGGAACCCTGCAGGCCCCTACGGAACCCTACAGGTCCATACAGAACCCCACAGGGCCCTACGGAACTTTACCAGCCACTACGGAACTCTACGGGTCCCTACGGAACCCTGCAGAACCCTCCGGAACCTTACAGAATCCCACAGACTCCTACAGACTTCTGCGGGCACTTACACAACCCTACAGGTCCCTACGGAAATCTACGGGACTCTATGGGCCCCTAGGGAACCCTATAGATTTCGATGGAACCCTACGAGCCCTCTGGAACCCTACAGAATACTCCAGGACCCGACAGCACTCTACAAGACCCTTAGCAACACAACGGAACCTCACTAAACCCCTATGGGCTCCTACAGAACACTGCAGGCGCCTACGGAACCCTACAGACCCCTACAGAATACTACCAGCCACTACAGAAAAATATGGCCCCTACGGAACTCTACGGAACCTGGCAGAAACACTGTGGGCCCCTACAGGCCCTTGCGGGCACTTGCAGAACTCTGCAGGAACCCACGGAACTTTATGGAACCCTACCAGCCCCTACGGAAGCCTAAAGACCCTTGCAGGCAGTTACGGAACGGTACAGGCCCTAGGAACTTTACCAGCCACTACGGAACTCTACGGGCCCCTACGGAACCCTGCAGAACCCTCCAGAACCTTACAGAATCCCACGGATTCCTACAGACTCCTGCGGGCACTTACTCAACCCTAGAGGACCCTACGGAACACTACTGGCTCCTGCGGTACTCCACTGGCCTCTAGGGAACCTACGAAGCTCTACGGAACCCTATGGATCCTTACGGAACAGTACGGGCCCCTTCAGACCTCTGCGGGCGCTTATGGAAACCTACAGGACCCTACGGAACTGTACGAGACTCTACAGGCCCCTAGGGAACACCACAGGCCCCTACGGAACCCTACACAACCCTCCGGAAACATATGGCACCCTACAAGCTCCTACCAACCCCTGCGGGCACTTACACAACCCTACAGGCCCCTACGGAAATCTACGGGACTCTATGGGCCCCTTCAGATTTCGACGGAACCCTACGAGCCCTCTGGAACCCTACAGAATACTCCAGGACCCGACAGCACTCTACAAGACCCTTAGCAACACAACGGAACCTCACTAAAACCCTATGGGCTCCTACAGAACACTGCAGGTGCCTACGGAACCCTACAGACCCCTACGGAACCCTACAGACACCTGCGGGCACTTACGGAACCCTGCAGGCCCCTACGGAACCCTACAGGTCCATACAGAACCCCACAGGGCCCTACGGAACTTTACCAGCCACTACGGAACTCTACGGGTCCCTACGGAACCCTGCAGAACCCTCCGGAACCTTACAGAATCCCACAGACTCCTACAGACTTCTGCGGGCACTTACACAACCCTACAGGTCCCTACGGAAATCTACGGGACTCTATGGGCCCCTAGGGAACCCTATAGATTTCGACGGAACCCTACGAGCCCCTCTGGAACCCTACAGAATACTCCAGGACCCGACAGCACTCTACAAGACCCTTAGCAACACAACGGAACCTCACTAAACCCCTATGGGCTCCTACAGAACACTGCAGGCGCCTACGGAACCCTACAGACCCCTACAGAATACTACCAGCCACTACAGAAAAATATGGCCCCTACGGAACTCTACGGAACCTGGCAGAAACACTGTGGGCCCCTACAGGCCCTTGCGGGCACTTGCAGAACTCTGCAGGAACCCGCGGAACTTTATGGAACCCTACCAGCCCCTACGGAAGCCTAAAGACCCTTGCAGGCAGTTACGGAACGGTACAGGGCCCTAGGGAACTTTACCAGCCACTACGGAACTCTACGGGCCCCTACGGAACCCTGCAGAACCCTCCAGAACCTTACAGAATCCCACAGATTCCTACAGACTCCTGCGGGCACTTACTCAACCCTAGAGGACCCTACGGAACACTACTGGCTCCTGCGGTACTCCAGAGGCCTCTAGGGAACCTACGAAGCTCTACGGAACCCTATGGATCCTTACGGAACAGTACGGGCCCCTTCAGACCTCTGCGGGCGCTTATGGAAACCTACAGGACCCTACGGAACTGTACGAGACTCTACAGGCCCCTAGGGAACACCACAGGCCCCTACGGAACCCTACACAACCCTCCGGAAACATATGGCACCCTACAAGCTCCTACCAACCCCTGCGGGCACTTACACAACCCTACAGGTCCCTACGGCAATCTACGGGACTCTATGGGCCCCTTCAGATTTCGACGGAACCCTACGAGGCCCTCTGGAACCCTACAGAATACTCCAGGACCCGACAGCACTCTACAAGACCCTTAGCAACACAACGGAACCTCACGAAAACCCTATGGGCTCCTACAGAACACTGCAGGTGCCTACGGAACCCTACAGACCCCTACGGAACCCTACAGACACATGCGGGCACTTACGGAACCCTGCAGGCCCCTACGGAACCCTACAGGTCCATACAGAACCCCACAGGGCCCTACGGAACTTTACCAGCCACTACGGAACTCTACGGGTCCCTACGGAACCCTGCAGAACCCTCCGGAACCTTACAGAATCCCACAGACTCCTACAGACTTCTGCGGGCACTTACACAACCCTACAGGTCCCTACGGAAATCTACAGGACTCTATGGGCCCCTAGGGTACCCTATAGATTTCGACGGAACCCTACGAGCCCCTCTGGAACCCTACAGAATACTCCAGGACCCGACAGCACTCTACAAGACCCTTAGCAACACAACGGAACCTCACGAAAACCCTATGGGCTCCTACAGAACACTGTAGGTGCCTACGGAAACCTACAGACCCCTACGGAAGACTACCAGCCACTACAGAAAAATATGGCCCCTACGGAACTCTACGGAACCTGGCAGAAACACTGTGGGCCCCTACAGGCCCTTGCGGGCACTTGCAGAACTCTGCAGGAACCCGCGGAACTTTATGGAACCCTACCAGCCCCTACGGAAGCCTAAAGACCCTTGCAGGCAGTTACGGAACGGTACAGGGCCCTAGGGAACTTTACCAGCCACTACGGAACTCTACGGGCCCCTACAGAACCCTGCAGAACCCTCCAGAACCTTACAGAATCCCACGGATTCCTACAGACTCCTGCGGGCACTTACTCAACCCTAGAGGACCCTACGGAACACTACTGGCTCCTGCGGTACTCCAGAGGCCTCTAGGGAACCTACGAAGCTCTACGGAGCCCTATGGATCCTTACGGAACAGTACGGGCCCCTTCAGACCTCTGCGGGCGCTTATGGAAACCTACAGGACCCTACGGAACTGTACGAGACTCTACAGGCCCCTAGGGAACACCACAGGCCCCTATGGAATCCTACACAACCCTCCGGAAACATATGGCACCCTACAAGCTCCTACCAACCCCTGCGGGCACTTACACAACCCTACAGGTCCCTACGGCAATCTACGGGACTCTACGGGCCCCTAGGGAACCCTTCAGATTTCGACGGAACCCTACGAGGCCCTCTGGAACCCTACAGAATACTCCAGGACCCGACAGCACTCTACAAGACCCTTAGCAACACAACGGAACCTCACGAAAACCCTATGGGCTCCTACAGAACACTGCAGGTGCCTACGGAACCCTACAGACCCCTACGGAACCCTACAGACACCTGCGGGCACTTACGGAACCCTGCAGGCCCCTACGGAACCCTACAGGTCCATACAGAACCCCACAGGGCCCTACGGAACTTTACCAGCCACTACGGAACTCTACGGGTCCCTACGGAACCCTGCAGAACCCTCCGGAACCTTACAGAATCCCACAGACTCCTACAGACTTCTGCGGGCACTTACACAACCCTACAGGTCCCTACGGAAATCTACGGGACTCTATGGGCCCCTAGGGTACCCTATAGATTTCGACGGAACCCTACGAGCCCCTCTGGAACCCTACAGAATACTCCAGGACCCGACAGCACTCTACAAGACCCTTAGCAACACAACGGAACCTCACTAAACCCCTATGGGCTCCTACAGAACACTGCAGGCGCCTACGGAACCCTACAGACCCCTACAGAATACTACCAGCCACTACAGAAAAATATGGCCCCTACGGAACTCTACGGAACCTGGCAGAAACACTGTGGGCCCCTACAGGCCCTTGCGGGCACTTGCAGAACTCTGCAGGAACCCGCGGAACTTTATGGAACCCTACCAGCCCCTACGGAAGCCTAAAGACCCTTGCAGGCAGTTACGGAACGGTACAGGGCCCTAGGGAACTTTACCAGCCACTACGGAACTCTACGGGCCCCTACGGAACCCTGCAGAACCCTCCAGAACCTTACAGAATCCCACGGATTCCTACAGACTCCTGCGGGCACTTACTCAACCCTAGAGGACCCTACGGAACACTACTGGCTCCTGCGGTACTCCAGAGGCCTCTAGGGAACCTACGAAGCTCTACGGAACCCTATGGATCCTTACGGAACAGTACGGGCCCCTTCAGACCTCTGCGGGCGCTTATGGAAACCTACAGGACCCTACGGAACTGTACGAGACTCTACAGGCCCCTAGGGAACACCACAGGCCCCTACGGAACCCTACACAACCCTCCGGAAACATATGGCACCCTACAAGCTCCTACCAACCCCTGCGGGCACTTACACAACCCTACAGGTCCCTACGGCAATCTACGGGACTCTATGGGCCCCTTCAGATTTCGACGGAACCCTACGAGGCCCTCTGGAACCCTACAGAATACTCCAGGACCCGACAGCACTCTACAAGACCCTTAGCAACACAACGGAACCTCACGAAAACCCTATGGGCTCCTACAGAACACTGCAGGTGCCTACGGAACCCTACAGACCCCTACGGAACCCTACAGACACATGCGGGCACTTACGGAACCCTGCAGGCCCCTACGGAACCCTACAGGTCCATACAGAACCCCACAGGGCCCTACGGAACTTTACCAGCCACTACGGAACTCTACGGGTCCCTACGGAACCCTGCAGAACCCTCCGGAACCTTACAGAATCCCACAGACTCCTACAGACTTCTGCGGGCACTTACACAACCCTACAGGTCCCTACGGAAATCTACGGGACTCTATGGGCCCCTAGGGTACCCTATAGATTTCGACGGAACCCTACGAGCCCCTCTGGAACCCTACAGAATACTCCAGGACCCGACAGCACTCTACAAGACCCTTAGCAACACAACGGAACCTCACGAAAACCCTATGGGCTCCTACAGAACACTGTAGGTGCCTACGGAAACCTACAGACCCCTACGGAATACTACCAGCCACTACAGAAAAATATGGCCCCTACGGAACTCTACGGAACCTGGCAGAAACACTGTGGGCCCCTACAGGCCCTTGCGGGCACTTGCAGAACTCTGCAGGAACCCGCGGAACTTTATGGAACCCTACCAGCCCCTACGGAAGCCTAAAGACCCTTGCAGGCAGTTACGGAACGGTACAGGGCCCTAGGGAACTTTACCAGCCACTACGGAACTCTATGGGCCCCTACAGAACCCTGCAGAACCCTCCAGAACCTTACAGAATCCCACGGATTCCTACAGACTCCTGCGGGCACTTACTCAACCCTAGAGGACCCTACGGAACACTACTGGCTCCTGCGGTACTCCAGAGGCCTCTAGGGAACCTACGAAGCTCTACGGAACCCTATGGATCCTTACGGAACAGTACGGGCCCCTTCAGACCTCTGCGGGCGCTTATGGAAACCTACAGGACCCTACGGAACTGTACGAGACTCTACAGGCCCCTAGGGAACACCACAGGCCCCTATGGAATCCTACACAACCCTCCGGAAACATATGGCACCCTACAAGCTCCTACCAACCCCTGCGGGCACTTACACAACCCTACAGGTCCCTACGGCAATCTACGGGACTCTATGGGCCCCTTCAGATTTCGACGGAACCCTACGAGGCCCTCTGGAACCCTACAGAATACTCCAGGACCCGACAGCACTCTACAAGACCCTTAGCAACACAACGGAACCTCACGAAAACCCTATGGGCTCCTACAGAACACTGCAGGTGCCTACGGAACCCTACAGACCCCTACGGAACCCTACAGACACATGCGGGCACTTACGGAACCCTGCAGGCCCCTACGGAACCCTACAGGTCCATACAGAACCCCACAGGGCCCTACGGAACTTTACCAGCCACTACGGAACTCTACGGGTCCCTACGGAACCCTGCAGAACCCTCCGGAACCTTACAGAATCCCACAGACTCCTACAGACTTCTGCGGGCACTTACACAACCCTACAGGTCCCTACGGAAATCTACGGGACTCTATGGGCCCCTAGGGTACCCTATAGATTTCGACGGAACCCTACGAGCCCCTCTGGAACCCTACAGAATACTCCAGGACCCGACAGCACTCTACAAGACCCTTAGCAACACAACGGAACCTCACGAAAACCCTATGGGCTCCTACAGAACACTGTAGGTGCCTACGGAAACCTACAGACCCCTACGGAATACTACCAGCCACTACAGAAAAATATGGCCCCTACGGAACTCTACGGAACCTGGCAGAAACACTGTGGGCCCCTACAGGCCCTTGCGGGCACTTGCAGAACTCTGCAGGAACCCGCGGAACTTTATGGAACCCTACCAGCCCCTACGGAAGCCTAAAGACCCTTGCAGGCAGTTACGGAACGGTACAGGGCCCTAGGGAACTTTACCAGCCACTACGGAACTCTATGGGCCCCTACAGAACCCTGCAGAACCCTCCAGAACCTTACAGAATCCCACGGATTCCTACAGACTCCTGCGGGCACTTACTCAACCCTAGAGGACCCTACGGAACACTACTGGCTCCTGCGGTACTCCAGAGGCCTCTAGGGAACCTACGAAGCTCTACGGAACCCTATGGATCCTTACGGAACAGTACGGGCCCCTTCAGACCTCTGCGGGCGCTTATGGAAACCTACAGGACCCTACGGAACTGTACGAGACTCTACAGGCCCCTAGGGAACACCACAGGCCCCTATGGAATCCTACACAACCCTCCGGAAACATATGGCACCCTACAAGCTCCTACCAACCCCTGCGGGCACTTACACAACCCTACAGGTCCCTACGGCAATCTACGGGACTCTATGGGCCCCTTCAGATTTCGACGGAACCCTACGAGGCCCTCTGGAACCCTACAGAATACTCCAGGACCCGACAGCACTCTACAAGACCCTTAGCAACACAACGGAACCTCACGAAAACCCTATGGGCTCCTACAGAACACTGCAGGTGCCTACGGAACCCTACAGACCCCTACGGAACCCTACAGGTCCATACAGAACCCCACAGGGCCCTACGGAACTTTACCAGCCACTACGGAACTCTACGGGTCCCTACGGAACCCTGCAGAACCCTCCGGAACCTTACAGAATCCCACAGACTCCTACAGACTTCTGCGGGCACTTACACAACCCTACAGGTCCCTACGGAAATCTACGGGACTCTATGGGCCCCTAGGGTACCCTATAGATTTCGACGGAACCCTACGAGCCCCTCTGGAACCCTACAGAATACTCCAGGACCCGACAGCACTCTACAAGACCCTTAGCAACACAACGGAACCTCACGAAAACCCTATGGGCTCCTACAGAACACTGTAGGTGCCTACGGAAACCTACAGACCCCTACGGAAGACTACCAGCCACTACAGAAAAATATGGCCCCTACGGAACTCTACGGAACCTGGCAGAAACACTGTGGGCCCCTACAGGCCCTTGCGGGCACTTGCAGAACTCTGCAGGAACCCGCGGAACTTTATGGAACCCTACCAGCCCCTACGGAAGCCTAAAGACCCTTGCAGGCAGTTACGGAACGGTACAGGGCCCTAGGGAACTTTACCAGCCACTACGGAACTCTACGGGCCCCTACGGAACCCTGCAGAACCCTCCAGAACCTTACAGAATCCCACGGATTCCTACAGACTCCTGCGGGCACTTACTCAACCCTAGAGGACCCTACGGAACACTACTGGCTCCTGCGGTACTCCAGAGGCCTCTAGGGAACCTACGAAGCTCTACGGAACCCTATGGATCCTTACGGAACAGTACGGGCCCCTTCAGACCTCTGCGGGCGCTTATGGAAACCTACAGGACCCTACGGAACTGTACGAGACTCTACAGGCCCCTAGGGAACACCACAGGCCCCTACGGAACCCTACACAACCCTCCGGAAACATATGGCACCCTACAAGCTCCTACCAACCCCTGCGGGCACTTACACAACCCTACAGGTCCCTACGGCAATCTACGGGACTCTATGGGCCCCTTCAGATTTCGACGGAACCCTACGAGGCCCTCTGGAACCCTACAGAATACTCCAGGACCCGACAGCACTCTACAAGACCCTTAGCAACACAACGGAACCTCACTAAAACCCTATGGGCTCCTACAGAACACTGCAGGTGCCTACGGAACCCTACAGACCCCTACGGAACCCTACAGACACCTGCGGGCACTTACGGAACCCTGCAGGCCCCTACGGAACCCTACAGGTCCATACAGAACCCCACAGGGCCCTACGGAACTTTACCAGCCACTACGGAACTCTACGGGTCCCTACGGAACCCTGCAGAACCCTCCGGAACCTTACAGAATCCCACAGACTCCTACAGACTTCTGCGGGCACTTACACAACCCTACAGGTCCCTACGGAAATCTACCGGACTCTATGGGCCCCTAGGGTACCCTATAGATTTCGACGGAACCCTACGAGCCCCTCTGGAACCCTACAGAATACTCCAGGACCCGACAGCACTCTACAAGACCCTTAGCAACACAACGGAACCTCACGAAAACCCTATGGGCTCCTACAGAACACTGTAGGTGCCTACGGAAACCTACAGACCCCTACGGAAGACTACCAGCCACTACAGAAAAATATGGCCCCTACGGAACTCTACGGAACCTGGCAGAAACACTGTGGGCCCCTACAGGCCCTTGCGGGCACTTGCAGAACTCTGCAGGAACCCGCGGAACTTTATGGAACCCTACCAGCCCCTACGGAAGCCTAAAGACCCTTGCAGGCAGTTACGGAACGGTACAGGGCCCTAGGGAACTTTACCAGCCACTACGGAACTCTACGGGCCCCTACGGAACCCTGCAGAACCCTCCAGAACCTTACAGAATCCCACGGATTCCTACAGACTCCTGCGGGCACTTACTCAACCCTAGAGGACCCTACGGAACACTACTGGCTCCTGCGGTACTCCAGAGGCCTCTAGGGAACCTACGAAGCTCTACGGAACCCTATGGATCCTTACGGAACAGTACGGGCCCCTTCAGACCTCTGCGGGCGCTTATGGAAACCTACAGGACCCTACGGAACTGTACGAGACTCTACAGGCCCCTAGGGAACACCACAGGCCCCTACGGAACCCTACACAACCCTCCGGAAACATATGGCACCCTACAAGCTCCTACCAACCCCTGCGGGCACTTACACAACCCTACAGGTCCCTACGGCAATCTACGGGACTCTATGGGCCCCTTCAGATTTCGACGGAACCCTACGAGGCCCTCTGGAACCCTACAGAATACTCCAGGACCCGACAGCACTCTACAAGACCCTTAGCAACACAACGGAACCTCACGAAAACCCTATGGGCTCCTACAGAACACTGCAGGTGCCTACGGAACCCTACAGACCCCTACGGAACCCTACAGACACCTGCGGGCACTTACGGAACCCTGCAGGCCCCTACGGAACCCTACAGGTCCATACAGAACCCCACAGGGCCCTACGGAACTTTACCAGCCACTACGGAACTCTACGGGTCCCTACGGAACCCTGCAGAACCCTCCGGAACCTTACAGAATCCCACAGACTCCTACAGACTTCTGCGGGCACTTACACAACCCTACAGGTCCCTACGGAAATCTACGGGACTCTATGGGCCCCTAGGGTACCCTATAGATTTCGACGGAACCCTACGAGCCCCTCTGGAACCCTACAGAATACTCCAGGACCCGACAGCACTCTACAAGACCCTTAGCAACACAACGGAACCTCACGAAAACCCTATGGGCTCCTACAGAACACTGTAGGTGCCTACGGAAACCTACAGACCCCTACGGAAGACTACCAGCCACTACAGAAAAATATGGCCCCTACGGAACTCTACGGAACCTGGCAGAAACACTGTGGGCCCCTACAGGCCCTTGCGGGCACTTGCAGAACTCTGCAGGAACCCGCGGAACTTTATGGAACCCTACCAGCCCCTACGGAAGCCTAAAGACCCTTGCAGGCAGTTACGGAACGGTACAGGGCCCTAGGGAACTTTACCAGCCACTACGGAACTCTACGGGCCCCTACGGAACCCTGCAGAACCCTCCAGAACCTTACAGAATCCCACGGATTCCTACAGACTCCTGCGGGCACTTACTCAACCCTAGAGGACCCTACGGAACACTACTGGCTCCTGCGGTACTCCAGAGGCCTCTAGGGAACCTACGAAGCTCTACGGAACCCTATGGATCCTTACGGAACAGTACGGGCCCCTTCAGACCTCTGCGGGCGCTTATGGAAACCTACAGGACCCTACGGAACTGTACGAGACTCTACAGGCCCCTAGGGAACACCACAGGCCCCTACGGAACCCTACACAACCCTCCGGAAACATATGGCACCCTACAAGCTCCTACCAACCCCTGCGGGCACTTACACAACCCTACAGGTCCCTACGGCAATCTACGGGACTCTATGGGCCCCTTCAGATTTCGACGGAACCCTACGAGGCCCTCTGGAACCCTACAGAATACTCCAGGACCCGACAGCACTCTACAAGACCCTTAGCAACACAACGGAACCTCACTAAAACCCTATGGGCTCCTACAGAACACTGCAGGTGCCTACGGAACCCTACAGACCCCTACGGAACCCTACAGACACCTGCGGGCACTTACGGAACCCTGCAGGCCCCTACGGAACCCTACAGGTCCATACAGAACCCCACAGGGCCCTACGGAACTTTACCAGCCACTACGGAACTCTACGGGTCCCTACGGAACCCTGCAGAACCCTCCGGAACCTTACAGAATCCCACAGACTCCTACAGACTTCTGCGGGCACTTACACAACCCTACAGGTCCCTACGGAAATCTACGGGACTCTATGGGCCCCTAGGGTACCCTATAGATTTCGACGGAACCCTACGAGCCCCTCTGGAACCCTACAGAATACTCCAGGACCCGACAGCACTCTACAAGACCCTTAGCAACACAACGGAACCTCACGAAAACCCTATGGGCTCCTACAGAACACTGTAGGTGCCTACGGAAACCTACAGACCCCTACGGAAGACTACCAGCCACTACAGAAAAATATGGCCCCTACGGAACTCTACGGAACCTGGCAGAAACACTGTGGGCCCCTACAGGCCCTTGCGGGCACTTGCAGAACTCTGCAGGAACCCGCGGAACTTTATGGAACCCTACCAGCCCCTACGGAAGCCTAAAGACCCTTGCAGGCAGTTACGGAACGGTACAGGGCCCTAGGGAACTTTACCAGCCACTACGGAACTCTACGGGCCCCTACGGAACCCTGCAGAACCCTCCAGAACCTTACAGAATCCCACGGATTCCTACAGACTCCTGCGGGCACTTACTCAACCCTAGAGGACCCTACGGAACACTACTGGCTCCTGTGGTACTCCAGAGGCCTCTAGGGAACCTACGAAGCTCTACGGAACCCTATGGATCCTTACGGAACAGTACGGGCCCCTTCAGACCTCTGCGGGCGCTTATGGAAACCTACAGGACCCTACGGAACTGTACGAGACTCTACAGGCCCCTAGGGAACACCACAGGCCCCTACGGAACCCTACACAACCCTCCGGAAACATATGGCACCCTACAAGCTCCTACCAACCCCTGCGGGCACTTACACAACCCTACAGGTCCCTACGGCAATCTACGGGACTCTATGGGCCCCTTCAGATTTCGACGGAACCCTACGAGGCCCTCTGGAACCCTACAGAATACTCCAGGACCCGACAGCACTCTACAAGACCCTTAGCAACACAACGGAACCTCACGAAAACCCTATGGGCTCCTACAGAACACTGCAGGTGCCTACGGAACCCTACAGACCCCTACGGAACCCTACAGACACCTGCGGGCACTTACGGAACCCTGCAGGCCCCTACGGAACCCTACAGGTCCATACAGAACCCCACAGGGCCCTACGGAACTTTACCAGCCACTACGGAACTCTACGGGTCCCTACGGAACCCTGCAGAACCCTCCGGAACCTTACAGAATCCCACAGACTCCTACAGACTTCTGCGGGCACTTACACAACCCTACAGGTCCCTACGGAAATCTACCGGACTCTATGGGCCCCTAGGGTACCCTATAGATTTCGACGGAACCCTACGAGCCCCTCTGGAACCCTACAGAATACTCCAGGACCCGACAGCACTCTACAAGACCCTTAGCAACACAACGGAACCTCACGAAAACCCTATGGGCTCCTACAGAACACTGTAGGTGCCTACGGAAACCTACAGACCCCTACGGAAGACTACCAGCCACTACAGAAAAATATGGCCCCTACGGAACTCTACGGAACCTGGCAGAAACACTGTGGGCCCCTACAGGCCCTTGCGGGCACTTGCAGAACTCTGCAGGAACCCGCGGAACTTTATGGAACCCTACCAGCCCCTACGGAAGCCTAAAGACCCTTGCAGGCAGTTACGGAACGGTACAGGGCCCTAGGGAACTTTACCAGCCACTACGGAACTCTACGGGCCCCTACGGAACCCTGCAGAACCCTCCAGAACCTTACAGAATCCCACGGATTCCTACAGACTCCTGCGGGCACTTACTCAACCCTAGAGGACCCTACGGAACACTACTGGCTCCTGCGGTACTCCAGAGGCCTCTAGGGAACCTACGAAGCTCTACGGAACCCTATGGATCCTTACGGAACAGTACGGGCCCCTTCAGACCTCTGCGGGCGCTTATGGAAACCTACAGGACCCTACGGAACTGTATGAGACTCTACAGGCCCCTAGGGAACACCACAGGCCCCTACGGAACCCTACACAACCCTCCGGAAACATATGGCACCCTACAAGCTCCTACCAACCCCTGCGGGCACTTACACAACCCTACAGGTCCCTACGGCAATCTACGGGACTCTATGGGCCCCTTCAGATTTCGACGGAACCCTACGAGGCCCTCTGGAACCCTACAGAATACTCCAGGACCCGACAGCACTCTACAAGACCCTTAGCAACACAACGGAACCTCACTAAAACCCTATGGGCTCCTACAGAACACTGCAGGTGCCTACGGAACCCTACAGACCCCTACGGAACCCTACAGACACCTGCGGGCACTTACGGAACCCTGCAGGCCCCTACGGAACCCTACAGGTCCATACAGAACCCCACAGGGCCCTACGGAACTTTACCAGCCACTACGGAACTCTACGGGTCCCTACGGAACCCTGCAGAACCCTCCGGAACCTTACAGAATCCCACAGACTCCTACAGACTTCTGCGGGCACTTACACAACCCTACAGGTCCCTACGGAAATCTACGGGACTCTATGGGCCCCTAGGGTACCCTATAGATTTCGACGGAACCCTACGAGCCCCTCTGGAACCCTACAGAATACTCCAGGACCCGACAGCACTCTACAAGACCCTTAGCAACACAACGGAACCTCACGAAAACCCTATGGGCTCCTACAGAACACTGCAGGCGCCTACGGAACCCTACAGACCCCTACAGAATACTACCAGCCACTACAGAAAAATATGGCCCCTACGGAACTCTACGGAACCTGGCAGAAACACTGTGGGCCCCTACAGGCCCTTGCGGGCACTTGCAGAACTCTGCAGGAACCCGCGGAACTTTATGGAACCCTACCAGCCCCTACGGAAGCCTAAAGACCCTTGCAGGCAGTTACGGAACGGTACAGGGCCCTAGGGAACTTTACCAGCCACTACGGAACTCTACGGGCCCCTACGGAACCCTGCAGAACCCTCCAGAACCTTACAGAATCCCACGGATTCCTACAGACTCCTGCGGGCACTTACTCAACCCTAGAGGACCCTACGGAACACTACTGGCTCCTGCGGTACTCCAGAGGCCTCTAGGGAACCTACGAAGCTCTACGGAACCCTATGGATCCTTACGGAACAGTACAGGCCCCTTCAGACCTCTGCGGGCGCTTATGGAAACCTACAGGACCCTACGGAACTGTACGAGACTCTACAGGCCCCTAGGGAACACCACAGGCCCCTACGGAACCCTACACAACCCTCCGGAAACATATGGCACCCTACAAGCTCCTACCAACCCCTGCGGGCACTTACACAACCCTACAGGTCCCTACGGCAATCTACGGGACTCTACGGGCCCCTAGGGAACCCTACAGATTTTGACGGAACCCTACGAGGCCCTCTGGAACCCTACAGAATACTCCAGGACCCGACAGCACTCTACAAGACCCTTAGCAACACAACGGAACCTCACTAAAACCCTATGGGCTCCTACAGAACACTGCAGGTGCCTACGGAACCCTACAGACCCCTACGGAACCCTACAGACACCTGCGGGCACTTACGGAACCCTGCAGGCCCCTACGGAACCCTACAGGTCCATACAGAACCCCACAGGGCCCTACGGAACTTTACCAGCCACTACGGAACTCTACGGGTCCCTACGGAACCCTGCAGAACCCTCCGGAACCTTACAGAATCCCACAGACTCCTACAGACTTCTGCGGGCACTTACACAACCCTACAGGTCCCTACGGAAATCTACGGGACTCTATGGGCCCCTAGGGTACCCTATAGATTTCGATGGAACCCTACGAGCCCCTCTGGAACCCTACAGAATACTCCAGGACCCGACAGCACTCTACAAGACCCTTAGCAACACAACGGAACCTCACTAAACCCCTATGGGCTCCTACAGAACACTGCAGGCGCCTACGGAACCCTACAGACCCCTACAGAATACTACCAGCCACTACAGAAAAATATGGCCCCTACGGAATCTACGGAACCTGGCAGAAACACTGTGGGCCCCTACAGGCCCTTGCGGGCACTTGCAGAACTCTGCAGGAACCCGCGGAACTTTATGGAACCCTACCAGCCCCTACGGAAGCCTAAAGACCCTTGCAGGCAGTTACGGAACGGTACAGGGCCCTAGGGAACTTTACCAGCCACTACGGAACTCTACGGGCCCCTACGGAACCCTGCAGAACCCTCCAGAACCTTACAGAATCCCACGGATTCCTACAGACTCCTGCGGGCACTTACTCAACCCTAGAGGACCCTACGGAACACTACTGGCTCCTGCGGTACTCCAGAGGCCTCTAGGGAACCTACGAAGCTCTACGGAACCCTATGGATCCTTACGGAACAGTACGGGCCCCTTCAGACCTCTGCGGGCGCTTATGGAAACCTACAGGACCCTACGGAACTGTACGAGACTCTACAGGCCCCTAGGGAACACCACAGGCCCCTACGGAACCCTACACAACCCTCCGGAAACATATGGCACCCTACAAGCTCCTACCAACCCCTGCGGGCACTTACACAACCCTACAGGTCCCTACGGCAATCTACGGGACTCTACGGGCCCCTAGGGAACCCTTCAGATTTCGACGGAACCCTACGAGGCCCTCTGGAACCCTACAGAATACTCCAGGACCCGACAGCACTCTACAAGACCCTTAGCAACACAACGGAACCTCACTAAAACCCTATGGGCTCCTACAGAACACTGCAGGTGCCTACGGAACCCTACAGACCCCTACGGAACCCTACAGACACCTGCGGGCACTTACGGAACCCTGCAGGCCCCTACAGAACCCTACAGGTCCATACAGAACCCCACAGGGCCCTACGGAACTTTACCAGCCACTACGGAACTCTACGGGTCCCTACGGAACCCTGCAGAACCCTCCGGAACCTTACAGAATCCCACAGACTCCTACAGACTTCTGCGGGCACTTACACAACCCTACAGGTCCCTACGGAAATCTACGGGACTCTATGGGCCCCTAGGGTACCCTATAGATTTCGATGGAACCCTACGAGCCCCTCTGGAACCCTACAGAATACTCCAGGACCCGACAGCACTCTACAAGACCCTTAGCAACACAATGGAACCTCACGAAAACCCTATGGGCTCCTACAGAACACTGTAGGTGCCTACGGAAACCTACAGACCCCTACGGAAGACTACCAGCCACTACAGAAAAATATGGCCCCTACGGAACTCTACGGAACCTGGCAGAAACACTGTGGGCCCCTACAGGCCCTTGCGGGCACTTGCAGAACTCTGCAGGAACCCGCGGAACTTTATGGAACCCTACCAGCCCCTACGGAAGCCTAAAGACCCTTGCAGGCAGTTACGGAACGGTACAGGGCCCTAGGGAACTTTACCAGCCACTACGGAACTCTACGGGCCCCTACGGAACCCTGCAGAACCCTCCAGAACCTTACAGAATCCCACGGATTCCTACAGACTCCTGCGGGCACTTACTCAACCCTAGAGGACCCTACGGAACACTACTGGCTCCTGCGGTACTCCAGAGGCCTCTAGGGAACCTACGAAGCTCTACGGAACCCTATGGATCCTTACGGAACAGTACGGGCCCCTTCAGACCTCTGCGGGCGCTTATGGAAACCTACAGGACCCTACGGAACTGTACGAGACTCTACAGGCCCCTAGGGAACACCACAGGCCCCTACGGAACCCTACACAACCCTCCGGAAACATATGGCACCCTACAAGCTCCTACCAACCCCTGCGGGCACTTACACAACCCTACAGGTCCCTACGGCAATCTACGGGACTCTACGGGCCCCTAGGGAACCCTTCAGATTTCGACGGAACCCTACGAGGCCCTCTGGAACCCTACAGAATACTCCAGGACCCGACAGCACTCTACAAGACCCTTAGCAACACAACGGAACCTCACGAAAACCCTATGGGCTCCTACAGAACACTGCAGGTGCCTACGGAACCCTACAGACCTCTACGGAACCCTACAGACACCTGCGGGCACTTACGGAACCCTGCAGGCCCCTACAGAACCCTACAGGTCCATACAGAACCCCACAGGGCCCTACGGAACTTTACCAGCCACTACGGAACTCTACGGGTCCCTACGGAACCCTGCAGAACCCTCCAGAACCTTACAGAATCCCACAGACTCCTACAGACTTCTGCGGGCACTTACACAACCCTACAGGTCCCTACGGAAATCTACGGGACTCTATGGGCCCCTAGGGTACCCTTCAGATTTCGACGGAACCCTACGAGCCCCTCTGGAACCCTACAGAATACTCCAGGACCCGACAGCACTCTACAAGACCCTTAGCAACACAACGGAACCTCACGAAAACCCTATGGGCTCCTACAGAACACTGTAGGTGCCTACGGAAACCTACAGACCCCTACGGAATACTACCAGCCACTACAGAAAAATATGGCCCCTACGGAACTCTACGGAACCTGGCAGAAACACTGTGGGCCCCTACAGGCCCTTGCGGGCACTTGCAGAACTCTGCAGGAACCCGCGGAACTTTATGGAACCCTACCAGCCCCTACGGAAGCCTAAAGACCCTTGCAGGCAGTTACGGAACGGTACAGGGCCCTAGGGAACTTTACCAGCCACTACGGAACTCTACGGGCCCCTACGGAACCCTGCAGAACCCTCCAGAACCTTACAGAATCCCACGGATTCCTACAGACTCCTGCGGGCACTTACTCAACCCTAGAGGACCCTACGGAACACTACTGGCTCCTGTGGTACTCCAGAGGCCTCTAGGGAACCTACGAAGCTCTACGGAACCCTATGGATCCTTACGGAACAGTACGGGCCCCTTCAGACCTCTGCGGGCGCTTATGGAAACCTACAGGACCCTACGGAACTGTACAAGACTCTACAGGCCCCTAGGGAACACCACAGGCCCCTACGGAACCCTACACAACCCTCCGGAAACATATGGCACCCTACAAGCTCCTACCAACCCCTGCGGGCACTTACACAACCCTACAGGTCCCTACGGCAATCTACGGGACTCTACGGGCCCCTAGGGAACCCTTCAGATTTCGACGGAACCCTACGAGGCCCTCTGGAACCCTACAGAATACTCCAGGACCCGACAGCACTCTACAAGACCCTTAGCAACACAACGGAACCTCACGAAAACCCTATGGGCTCCTACAGAACACTGCAGGTGCCTACGGAACCCTACAGACCCCTACGGAACCCTACAGACACCTGCGGGCACTTACGGAACCCTGCAGGCCCCTACAGAACCCTACAGGTCCATACAGAACCCCACAGGGCCCTACGGAACTTTACCAGCCACTACGGAACTCTACGGGTCCCTACGGAACCCTGCAGAACCCTCCGGAACCTTACAGAATCCCACAGACTCCTACAGACTTCTGCGGGCACTTACACAACCCTACAGGTCCCTACGGAAATCTACGGGACTCTATGGGCCCCTAGGGTACCCTTCAGATTTCGACGGAACCCTACGAGCCCCTCTGGAACCCTACAGAATACTCCAGGACCCGACAGCACTCTACAAGACCCTTAGCAACACAACGGAACCTCACGAAAACCCTATGGGCTCCTACAGAACACTGCAGGCGCCTACGGAAACCTACAGACCCCTACGGAATACTACCAGCCACTACAGAAAAATATGGCCCCTACGGAACTCTACGGAACCTGGCAGAAACACTGTGGGCCCCTACAGGCCCTTGCGGGCACTTGCAGAACTCTGCAGGAACCCGCGGAACTTTATGGAACCCTACCAGCCCCTACGGAAGCCTAAAGACCCTTGCAGGCAGTTACGGAACGGTACAGGGCCCTAGGGAACTTTACCAGCCACTACGGAACTCTACGGGCCCCTACGGAACCCTGCAGAACCCTCCAGAACCTTACAGAATCCCACGGATTCCTACAGACTCCTGCGGGCACTTACTCAACCCTAGAGGACCCTACGGAACACTACTGGCTCCTGCGGTACTCCAGAGGCCTCTAGGGAACCTACGAAGCTCTACGGAACCCTATGGATCCTTACGGAACAGTACGGGCCCCTTCAGACCTCTGCGGGCGCTTATGGAAACCTACAGGACCCTACGGAACTGTACGAGACTCTACAGGCCCCTAGGGAACACCACAGGCCCCTACGGAACCCTACACAACCCTCCGGAAACATATGGCACCCTACAAGCTCCTACCAACCCCTGCGGGCACTTACACAACCCTACAGGTCCCTACGGCAATCTACGGGACTCTATGGGCCCCTTCAGATTTCGACGGAACCCTACGAGGCCCTCTGGAACCCTACAGAATACTCCAGGACCCGACAGCACTCTACAAGACCCTTAGCAACACAACGGAACCTCACTAAAACCCTATGGGCTCCTACAGAACACTGCAGGTGCCTACGGAACCCTACAGACCCCTACGGAACCCTACAGACACCTGCGGGCACTTACGGAACCCTGCAGGCCCCTACGGAACCCTACAGGTCCATACAGAACCCCACAGGGCCCTACGGAACTTTACCAGCCACTACGGAACTCTACGGGTCCCTACGGAACCCTGCAGAACCCTCCGGAACCTTACAGAATCCCACAGACTCCTACAGACTTCTGCGGGCACTTACACAACCCTACAGGTCCCTACGGAAATCTACGGGACTCTATGGGCCCCTAGGGTACCCTATAGATTTCGACGGAACCCTACGAGCCCCTCTGGAACCCTACAGAATACTCCAGGACCCGACAGCACTCTACAAGACCCTTAGCAACACAACGGAACCTCACGAAAACCCTATGGGCTCCTACAGAACACTGTAGGTGCCTACGGAAACCTACAGACCCCTACGGAAGACTACCAGCCACTACAGAAAAATATGGCCCCTACGGAACTCTACGGAACCTGGCAGAAACACTGTGGGCCCCTACAGGCCCTTGCGGGCACTTGCAGGACTCTGCAGGAACCCGCGGAACTTTATGGAACCCTACCAGCCCCTACGGAAGCCTAAAGAACCTTGCAGGCAGTTACGGAACGGTACAGGGCCCTAGGGAACTTTACCAGCCACTACGGAACTCTACGGGCCCCTACGGAACCCTGCAGAACCCTCCAGAACCTTACAGAATCCCACGGATTCCTACAGACTCCTGCGGGCACTTACTCAACCCTAGAGGACCCTACGGAACACTACTGGCTCCTGCGGTACTCCAGAGGCCTCTAGGGAACCTACGAAGCTCTACGGAACCCTATGGATCCTTACGGAACAGTACGGGCCCCTTCAGACCTCTGCGGGCGCTTATGGAAACCTACAGGACCCTACGGAACTGTACGAGACTCTACAGGCCCCTAGGGAACACCACAGGCCCCTACGGAACCCTACACAACCCTCCGGAAACATATGGCACCCTACAAGCTCCTACCAACCCCTGCGGGCACTTACACAACCCTACAGGTCCCTACGGCAATCTACGGGACTCTATGGGCCCCTTCAGATTTCGACGGAACCCTACGAGGCCCTCTGGAACCCTACAGAATACTCCAGGACCCGACAGCACTCTACAAGACCCTTAGCAACACAACGGAACCTCACTAAAACCCTATGGGCTCCTACAGAACACTGCAGGTGCCTACGGAACCCTACAGACCCCTACGGAACCCTACAGACACCTGCGGGCACTTACGGAACCCTGCAGGCCCCTACGGAACCCTACAGGTCCATACAGAACCCCACAGGGCCCTACGGAACTTTACCAGCCACTACGGAACTCTACGGGTCCCTACGGAACCCTGCAGAACCCTCCGGAACCTTACAGAATCCCACAGACTCCTACAGACTTCTGCGGGCACTTACACAACCCTACAGGTCCCTACGGAAATCTACGGGACTCTATGGGCCCCTAGGGTACCCTTCAGATTTCGACGGAACCCTACGAGCCCCTCTGGAACCCTACAGAATACTCCAGGACCCGACAGCACTCTACAAGACCCTTAGCAACACAACGGAACCTCACGAAAACCCTATGGGCTCCTACAGAACACTGCAGGCGCCTACGGAAACCTACAGACCCCTACGGAATACTACCAGCCACTACAGAAAAATATGGCCCCTACGGAACTCTACGGAACCTGGCAGAAACACTGTGGGCCCCTACAGGCCCTTGCGGGCACTTGCAGAACTCTGCAGGAACCCGCGGAACTTTATGGAACCCTACCAGCCCCTACGGAAGCCTAAAGACCCTTGCAGGCAGTTACGGAACGGTACAGGGCCCTAGGGAACTTTACCAGCCACTACGGAACTCTACGGGCCCCTACGGAACCCTGCAGAACCCTCCAGAACCTTACAGAATCCCACGGATTCCTACAGACTCCTGCGGGCACTTACTCAACCCTAGAGGACCCTACGGAACACTACTGGCTCCTGCGGTACTCCAGAGGCCTCTAGGGAACCTACGAAGCTCTACGGAACCCTATGGATCCTTACGGAACAGTACGGGCCCCTTCAGACCTCTGCGGGCGCTTATGGAAACCTACAGGACCCTACGGAACTGTACGAGACTCTACAGGCCCCTAGGGAACACCACAGGCCCCTACGGAACCCTACACAACCCTCCGGAAACATATGGCACCCTACAAGCTCCTACCAACCCCTGCGGGCACTTACACAACCCTACAGGTCCCTACGGCAATCTACGGGACTCTATGGGCCCCTTCAGATTTCGACGGAACCCTACGAGGCCCTCTGGAACCCTACAGAATACTCCAGGACCCGACAGCACTCTACAAGACCCTTAGCAACACAACGGAACCTCACTAAAACCCTATGGGCTCCTACAGAACACTGCAGGTGCCTACGGAACCCTACAGACCCCTACGGAACCCTACAGACACCTGCGGGCACTTACGGAACCCTGCAGGCCCCTACGGAACCCTACAGGTCCATACAGAACCCCACAGGGCCCTACGGAACTTTACCAGCCACTACGGAACTCTACGGGTCCCTACGGAACCCTGCAGAACCCTCCGGAACCTTACAGAATCCCACAGACTCCTACAGACTTCTGCGGGCACTTACACAACCCTACAGGTCCCTACGGAAATCTACGGGACTCTATGGGCCCCTAGGGTACCCTATAGATTTCGACGGAACCCTACGAGCCCCTCTGGAACCCTACAGAATACTCCAGGACCCGACAGCACTCTACAAGACCCTTAGCAACACAACGGAACCTCACGAAAACCCTATGGGCTCCTACAGAACACTGTAGGTGCCTACGGAAACCTACAGACCCCTACGGAAGACTACCAGCCACTACAGAAAAATATGGCCCCTACGGAACTCTACGGAACCTGGCAGAAACACTGTGGGCCCCTACAGGCCCTTGCGGGCACTTGCAGGACTCTGCAGGAACCCGCGGAACTTTATGGAACCCTACCAGCCCCTACGGAAGCCTAAAGAACCTTGCAGGCAGTTACGGAACGGTACAGGGCCCTAGGGAACTTTACCAGCCACTACGGAACTCTACGGGCCCCTACGGAACCCTGCAGAACCCTCCAGAACCTTACAGAATCCCACGGATTCCTACAGACTCCTGCGGGCACTTACTCAACCCTAGAGGACCCTACGGAACACTACTGGCTCCTGCGGTACTCCAGAGGCCTCTAGGGAACCTACGAAGCTCTACGGAACCCTATGGATCCTTACGGAACAGTACGGGCCCCTTCAGACCTCTGCGGGCGCTTATGGAAACCTACAGGACCCTACGGAACTGTACGAGACTCTACAGGCCCCTAGGGAACACCACAGGCCCCTACGGAACCCTACACAACCCTCCGGAAACATATGGCACCCTACAAGCTCCTACCAACCCCTGCGGGCACTTACACAACCCTACAGGTCCCTACGGCAATCTACGGGACTCTATGGGCCCCTTCAGATTTCGACGGAACCCTACGAGGCCCTCTGGAACCCTACAGAATACTCCAGGACCCGACAGCACTCTACAAGACCCTTAGCAACACAACGGAACCTCACTAAAACCCTATGGGCTCCTACAGAACACTGCAGGTGCCTACGGAACCCTACAGACCCCTACGGAACCCTACAGACACCTGCGGGCACTTACGGAACCCTGCAGGCCCCTACGGAACCCTACAGGTCCATACAGAACCCCACAGGGCCCTACGGAACTTTACCAGCCACTACGGAACTCTACGGGTCCCTACGGAACCCTGCAGAACCCTCCGGAACCTTACAGAATCCCACAGACTCCTACAGACTTCTGCGGGCACTTACACAACCCTACAGGTCCCTACGGAAATCTACGGGACTCTATGGGCCCCTAGGGTACCCTATAGATTTCGACGGAACCCTACGAGCCCCTCTGGAACCCTACAGAATACTCCAGGACCCGACAGCACTCTACAAGACCCTTAGCAACACAACGGGACCTCACGAAAACCCTATGGGCTCCTACAGAACACTGTAGGTGCCTACGGAAACCTACAGACCCCTACGGAAGACTACCAGCCACTACAGAAAAATATGGCCCCTACGGAACTCTACGGAACCTGGCAGAAACACTGTGGGCCCCTACAGGCCCTTGCGGGCACTTGCAGAACTCTGCAGGAACCCGCGGAACTTTATGGAACCCTACCAGCCCCTACGGAAGCCTAAAGACCCTTGCAGGCAGTTACGGAACGGTACAGGGCCCTAGGGAACTTTACCAGCCACTACGGAACTCTACGGGCCCCTACGGAACCCTGCAGAACCCTCCAGAACCTTACAGAATCCCACGGATTCCTACAGACTCCTGCGGGCACTTACTCAACCCTAGAGGACCCTACGGAACACTACTGGCTCCTGCGGTACTCCAGAGGCCTCTAGGGAACCTACGAAGCTCTACGGAACCCTATGGATCCTTACGGAACAGTACGGGCCCCTTCAGACCTCTGCGGGCGCTTATGGAAACCTACAGGACCCTACGGAACTGTACGAGACTCTACAGGCCCCTAGGGAACACCACAGGCCCCTACGGAACCCTACACAACCCTCCGGAAACATATGGCACCCTACAAGCTCCTACCAACCCCTGCGGGCACTTACACAACCCTACAGGTCCCTACGGCAATCTACGGGACTCTATGGGCCCCTTCAGATTTCGACGGAACCCTACGAGGCCCTCTGGAACCCTACAGAATACTCCAGGACCCGACAGCACTCTACAAGACCCTTAGCAACACAACGGAACCTCACTAAAACCCTATGGGCTCCTACAGAACACTGCAGGTGCCTACGGAACCCTACAGACCCCTACGGAACCCTACAGACACCTGCGGGCACTTACGGAACCCTGCAGGCCCCTACGGAACCCTACAGGTCCATACAGAACCCCACAGGGCCCTACGGAACTTTACCAGCCACTACGGAACTCTACGGGTCCCTACGGAACCCTGCAGAACCCTCCGGAACCTTACAGAATCCCACAGACTCCTACAGACTTCTGCGGGCACTTACACAACCCTACAGGTCCCTACGGAAATCTACGGGACTCTATGGGCCCCTAGGGTACCCTATAGATTTCGACGGAACCCTACGAGCCCCTCTGGAACCCTACAGAATACTCCAGGACCCGACAGCACTCTACAAGACCCTTAGCAACACAACGGAACCTCACGAAAACCCTATGGGCTCCTACAGAACACTGTAGGTGCCTACGGAAACCTACAGACCCCTACGGAAGACTACCAGCCACTACAGAAAAATATGGCCCCTACGGAACTCTACGGAACCTGGCAGAAACACTGTGGGCCCCTACAGGCCCTTGCGGGCACTTGCAGAACTCTGCAGGAACCCGCGGAACTTTATGGAACCCTACCAGCCCCTACGGAAGCCTAAAGACCCTTGCAGGCAGTTACGGAACGGTACAGGGCCCTAGGGAACTTTACCAGCCACTACGGAACTCTACGGGCCCCTACGGAACCCTGCAGAACCCTCCAGAACCTTACAGAATCCCACGGATTCCTACAGACTCCTGCGGGCACTTACTCAACCCTAGAGGACCCTACGGAACACTACTGGCTCCTGCGGTACTCCAGAGGCCTCTAGGGAACCTACGAAGCTCTACGGAACCCTATGGATCCTTACGGAACAGTACGGGCCCCTTCAGACCTCTGCGGGCGCTTATGGAAACCTACAGGACCCTACGGAACTGTACGAGACTCTACAGGCCCCTAGGGAACACCACAGGCCCCTACGGAACCCTACACAACCCTCCGGAAACATATGGCACCCTACAAGCTCCTACCAACCCCTGCGGGCACTTACACAACCCTACAGGTCCCTACGGCAATCTACGGGACTCTATGGGCCCCTTCAGATTTCGACGGAACCCTACGAGGCCCTCTGGAACCCTACAGAATACTCCAGGACCCGACAGCACTCTACAAGACCCTTAGCAACACAACGGAACCTCACGAAAACCCTATGGGCTCCTACAGAACACTGCAGGTGCCTACGGAACCCTACAGACCCCTACGGAACCCTACAGACACCTGCGGGCACTTACGGAACCCTGCAGGCCCCTACGGAACCCTACAGGTCCATACAGAACCCCACAGGGCCCTACGGAACTTTACCAGCCACTACGGAACTCTACGGGTCCCTACGGAACCCTGCAGAACCCTCCGGAACCTTACAGAATCCCACAGACTCCTACAGACTTCTGCGGGCACTTACACAACCCTACAGGTCCCTACGGAAATCTACCGGACTCTATGGGCCCCTAGGGTACCCTATAGATTTCGACGGAACCCTACGAGCCCCTCTGGAACCCTACAGAATACTCCAGGACCCGACAGCACTCTACAAGACCCTTAGCAACACAACGGAACCTCACGAAAACCCTATGGGCTCCTACAGAACACTGTAGGTGCCTACGGAAACCTACAGACCCCTACGGAAGACTACCAGCCACTACAGAAAAATATGGCCCCTACGGAACTCTACGGAACCTGGCAGAAACACTGTGGGCCCCTACAGGCCCTTGCGGGCACTTGCAGAACTCTGCAGGAACCCGCGGAACTTTATGGAACCCTACCAGCCCCTACGGAAGCCTAAAGACCCTTGCAGGCAGTTACGGAACGGTACAGGGCCCTAGGGAACTTTACCAGCCACTACGGAACTCTACGGGCCCCTACGGAACCCTGCAGAACCCTCCAGAACCTTACAGAATCCCACGGATTCCTACAGACTCCTGCGGGCACTTACTCAACCCTAGAGGACCCTACGGAACACTACTGGCTCCTGCGGTACTCCAGAGGCCTCTAGGGAACCTACGAAGCTCTACGGAACCCTATGGATCCTTACGGAACAGTACGGGCCCCTTCAGACCTCTGCGGGCGCTTATGGAAACCTACAGGACCCTACGGAACTGTACGAGACTCTACAGGCCCCTAGGGAACACCACAGGCCCCTACGGAACCCTACACAACCCTCCGGAAACATATGGCACCCTACAAGCTCCTACCAACCCCTGCGGGCACTTACACAACCCTACAGGTCCCTACGGCAATCTACGGGACTCTATGGGCCCCTTCAGATTTCGACGGAACCCTACGAGGCCCTCTGGAACCCTACAGAATACTCCAGGACCCGACAGCACTCTACAAGACCCTTAGCAACACAACGGAACCTCACGAAAACCCTATGGGCTCCTACAGAACACTGCAGGTGCCTACGGAACCCTACAGACCCCTACGGAACCCTACAGACACATGCGGGCACTTACGGAACCCTGCAGGCCCCTACGGAACCCTACAGGTCCATACAGAACCCCACAGGGCCCTACGGAACTTTACCAGCCACTACGGAACTCTACGGGTCCCTACGGAACCCTGCAGAACCCTCCGGAACCTTACAGAATCCCACAGACTCCTACAGACTTCTGCGGGCACTTACACAACCCTACAGGTCCCTACGGAAATCTACGGGACTCTATGGGCCCCTAGGGTACCCTATAGATTTCGACGGAACCCTACGAGCCCCTCTGGAACCCTACAGAATACTCCAGGACCCGACAGCACTCTACAAGACCCTTAGCAACACAACGGAACCTCACGAAAACCCTATGGGCTCCTACAGAACACTGTAGGTGCCTACGGAAACCTACAGACCCCTACGGAAGACTACCAGCCACTACAGAAAAATATGGCCCCTACGGAACTCTACGGAACCTGGCAGAAACACTGTGGGCCCCTACAGGCCCTTGCGGGCACTTGCAGAACTCTGCAGGAACCCGCGGAACTTTATGGAACCCTACCAGCCCCTACGGAAGCCTAAAGACCCTTGCAGGCAGTTACGGAACGGTACAGGGCCCTAGGGAACTTTACCAGCCACTACGGAACTCTACGGGCCCCTACGGAACCCTGCAGAACCCTCCAGAACCTTACAGAATCCCACGGATTCCTACAGACTCCTGCGGGCACTTACTCAACCCTAGAGGACCCTACGGAACACTACTGGCTCCTGCGGTACTCCAGAGGCCTCTAGGGAACCTACGAAGCTCTACGGAACCCTATGGATCCTTACGGAACAGTACGGGCCCCTTCAGACCTCTGCGGGCGCTTATGGAAACCTACAGGACCCTACGGAACTGTACGAGACTCTACAGGCCCCTAGGGAACACCACAGGCCCCTACGGAACCCTACACAACCCTCCGGAAACATATGGCACCCTACAAGCTCCTACCAACCCCTGCGGGCACTTACACAACCCTACAGGTCCCTACGGCAATCTACGGGACTCTATGGGCCCCTTCAGATTTCGACGGAACCCTACGAGGCCCTCTGGAACCCTACAGAATACTCCAGGACCCGACAGCACTCTACAAGACCCTTAGCAACACAACGGAACCTCACTAAAACCCTATGGGCTCCTACAGAACACTGCAGGTGCCTACGGAACCCTACAGACCCCTACGGAACCCTACAGACACCTGCGGGCACTTACGGAACCCTGCAGGCCCCTACGGAACCCTACAGGTCCATACAGAACCCCACAGGGCCCTACGGAACTTTACCAGCCACTACGGAACTCTACGGGTCCCTACGGAACCCTGCAGAACCCTCCGGAACCTTACAGAATCCCACAGACTCCTACAGACTTCTGCGGGCACTTACACAACCCTACAGGTCCCTACGGAAATCTACCGGACTCTATGGGCCCCTAGGGTACCCTATAGATTTCGACGGAACCCTACGAGCCCCTCTGGAACCCTACAGAATACTCCAGGACCCGACAGCACTCTACAAGACCCTTAGCAACACAACGGAACCTCACGAAAACCCTATGGGCTCCTACAGAACACTGTAGGTGCCTACGGAAACCTACAGACCCCTACGGAAGACTACCAGCCACTACAGAAAAATATGGCCCCTACGGAACTCTACGGAACCTGGCAGAAACACTGTGGGCCCCTACAGGCCCTTGCGGGCACTTGCAGAACTCTGCAGGAACCCGCGGAACTTTATGGAACCCTACCAGCCCCTACGGAAGCCTAAAGACCCTTGCAGGCAGTTACGGAACGGTACAGGGCCCTAGGGAACTTTACCAGCCACTACGGAACTCTACGGGCCCCTACGGAACCCTGCAGAACCCTCCAGAACCTTACAGAATCCCACGGATTCCTACAGACTCCTGCGGGCACTTACTCAACCCTAGAGGACCCTACGGAACACTACTGGCTCCTGCGGTACTCCAGAGGCCTCTAGGGAACCTACGAAGCTCTACGGAACCCTATGGATCCTTACGGAACAGTACGGGCCCCTTCAGACCTCTGCGGGCGCTTATGGAAACCTACAGGACCCTACGGAACTGTACGAGACTCTACAGGCCCCTAGGGAACACCACAGGCCCCTACGGAACCCTACACAACCCTCCGGAAACATATGGCACCCTACAAGCTCCTACCAACCCCTGCGGGCACTTACACAACCCTACAGGTCCCTACGGCAATCTACGGGACTCTATGGGCCCCTTCAGATTTCGACGGAACCCTACGAGGCCCTCTGGAACCCTACAGAATACTCCAGGACCCGACAGCACTCTACAAGACCCTTAGCAACACAACGGAACCTCACTAAAACCCTATGGGCTCCTACAGAACACTGCAGGTGCCTACGGAACCCTACAGACCCCTACGGAACCCTACAGACACCTGCGGGCACTTACGGAACCCTGCAGGCCCCTACGGAACCCTACAGGTCCATACAGAACCCCACAGGGCCCTACGGAACTTTACCAGCCACTACGGAACTCTACGGGTCCCTACGGAACCCTGCAGAACCCTCCGGAACCTTACAGAATCCCACAGACTCCTACAGACTTCTGCGGGCACTTACACAACCCTACAGGTCCCTACGGAAATCTACGGGACTCTATGGGCCCCTAGGGTACCCTATAGATTTCGACGGAACCCTACGAGCCCCTCTGGAACCCTACAGAATACTCCAGGACCCGACAGCACTCTACAAGACCCTTAGCAACACAACGGAACCTCACGAAAACCCTATGGGCTCCTACAGAACACTGCAGGCGCCTACGGAACCCTACAGACCCCTACAGAATACTACCAGCCACTACAGAAAAATATGGCCCCTACGGAACTCTACGGAACCTGGCAGAAACACTGTGGGCCCCTACAGGCCCTTGCGGGCACTTGCAGAACTCTGCAGGAACCCGCGGAACTTTATGGAACCCTACCAGCCCCTACGGAAGCCTAAAGACCCTTGCAGGCAGTTACGGAACGGTACAGGGCCCTAGGGAACTTTACCAGCCACTACGGAACTCTACGGGCCCCTACGGAACCCTGCAGAACCCTCCAGAACCTTACAGAATCCCACGGATTCCTACAGACTCCTGCGGGCACTTACTCAACCCTAGAGGACCCTACGGAACACTACTGGCTCCTGCGGTACTCCAGAGGCCTCTAGGGAACCTACGAAGCTCTACGGAACCCTATGGATCCTTACGGAACAGTACAGGCCCCTTCAGACCTCTGCGGGCGCTTATGGAAACCTACAGGACCCTACGGAACTGTACGAGACTCTACAGGCCCCTAGGGAACACCACAGGCCCCTACGGAACCGTACGAGACTCTACAGGCCCTTAGGAAACACCACAGGCCCCTACGGAACCCTACACAACCCTCTGGAAACTTATGGAACCCTACAAGCTCCTACCAACCCCTGCGAGCACTTACACAACCCTACAGGTCCCTACGGCAATCTACGGGACTCTACGGGCCCCTAGGGAACCCTTCAGATTTCGACGGAACCCTACGAGGCCCTCTGGAACCCTACAAGATACTCCAGGACCCGACAGCACTCTACAAGACCCTTAGCAACACAACGGAACCTCACTAAAACCCTATGGGCTCCTACCGAACACTGCAGGTGCCTACGGAACCCTACAGACCCCTACGGAACCCTACAGACACCTGCGGGCACTTACGGAACCCTGCAGGCCCCTACGGAACCCTACAGGTCCATACAGAACCCCACAGGGCCCTACGGAACTTTACCAGCCACTACGGAACTCTACGGGTCCCTACGGAACCCTGCAGAACCCTCCGGAACCTTACAGAATCCCACAGACTCCTACAGACTTCTGCGGGCACTTACACAACCCTACAGGTCCCTACGGAAATCTACGGGACTCTATGGGCCCCTAGGGAACCCTATAGATTTCGATGGAACCCTACGAGCCGCTCTGGAACCCTACAGAATACTCCAGGACCCGACAGCACTCTACAAGACCCTTAGCAACACAATGGAACCTCACTAAACCCCTATGGGCTCCTACAGAACACTGCAGGCGCCTACGGAACCCTACAGACCCCTACAGAATACTACCAGCCACTACAGAAAAATATGGCCCCTACGGAACTCTACGGAACCTGGCAGAAACACTGTGGGCCCCTACAGGCCCTTGCGGGCACTTGCAGAACTCTGCAGGAACCCGCGGAACTTTATGGAACCCTACCAGCCCCTACGGAAGCCTAAAGACCCTTGCAGGCAGTTACGGAACGGTACAGGGCCCTAGGGAACTTTACCAGCCACTACGGAACTCTACGGGCCCCTACGGAACCCTGCAGAACCCTCCAGAACCTTACAGAATCCCACGGATTCCTACAGACTCCTGCGGGCACTTACTCAACCCTAGAGGACCCTACGGAACACTACTGGCTCCTGCGGTACTCCAGAGGCCTCTAGGGAACCTACGAAGCTCTACGGAACCCTATGGATCCTTACGGAACAGTACGGGCCCTTCAGACCTCTGCGGGCGCTTATGGAAACCTACAGGACCCTACGGAACTGTACGAGACTCTACAGGCCCCTAGGGAACACCACAGGCCCCTACGGAACCCTACACAACCCTCCGGAAACATATGGCACCCTACAAGCTCCTACCAACCCCTGCGGGCACTTACACAACCCTACAGGTCCCTACGGCAATCTACGGGACTCTACGGGCCCCTAGGGAACCCTACAGATTTTGACGGAACCCTACGAGGCCCTCTGGAACCCTACAGAATACTCCAGGACCCGACAGCACTCTACAAGACCCTTAGCAACACAACGGAACCTCACTAAAACCCTATGGGCTCCTACAGAACACTGCAGGTGCCTACGGAACCCTACAGACCCCTACGGAACCCTACAGACACCTGCGGGCACTTACGGAACCCTGCAGGCCCCTACGGAACCCTACAGGTCCATACAGAACCCCACAGGGCCCTACGGAACTTTACCAGCCACTACGGAACTCTACGGGTCCCTACGGAACCCTGCAGAACCCTCCGGAACCTTACAGAATCCCACAGACTCCTACAGACTTCTGCGGGCACTTACACAACCCTACAGGTCCCTACGGAAATCTACGGGACTCTATGGGCCCCTAGGGTACCCTATAGATTTCGATGGAACCCTACGAGCCCCTCTGGAACCCTACAGAATACTCCAGGACCCGACAGCACTCTACAAGACCCTTAGCAACACAACGGAACCTCACTAAACCCCTATGGGCTCCTACAGAACACTGCAGGCGCCTACGGAACCCTACAGACCCCTACAGAATACTACCAGCCACTACAGAAAAATATGGCCCCTACGGAATCTACGGAACCTGGCAGAAACACTGTGGGCCCCTACAGGCCCTTGCGGGCACTTGCAGAACTCTGCAGGAACCCGCGGAACTTTATGGAACCCTACCAGCCCCTACGGAAGCCTAAAGACCCTTGCAGGCAGTTACGGAACGGTACAGGGCCCTAGGGAACTTTACCAGCCACTACGGAACTCTACGGGCCCCTACGGAACCCTGCAGAACCCTCCAGAACCTTACAGAATCCCACGGATTCCTACAGACTCCTGCGGGCACTTACTCAACCCTAGAGGACCCTACGGAACACTACTGGCTCCTGTGGTACTCCAGAGGCCTCTAGGGAACCTACGAAGCTCTACGGAACCCTATGGATCCTTACGGAACAGTACGGGCCCCTTCAGACCTCTGCGGGCGCTTATGGAAACCTACAGGACCCTACGGAACTGTACGAGACTCTACAGGCCCCTAGGGAACACCACAGGCCCCTACGGAACCCTACACAACCCTCCGGAAACATATGGCACCCTACAAGCTCCTACCAACCCCTGCGGGCACTTACACAACCCTACAGGTCCCTACGGCAATCTACGGGACTCTACGGGCCCCTAGGGAACCCTTCAGATTTCGACGGAACCCTACGAGGCCCTCTGGAACCCTACAGAATACTCCAGGACCCGACAGCACTCTACAAGACCCTTAGCAACACAACGGAACCTCACTAAAACCCTATGGGCTCCTACAGAACACTGCAGGTGCCTACGGAACCCTACAGACCCCTACGGAACCCTACAGACACCTGCGGGCACTTACGGAACCCTGCAGGCCCCTACAGAACCCTACAGGTCCATACAGAACCCCACAGGGCCCTACGGAACTTTACCAGCCACTACGGAACTCTACGGGTCCCTACGGAACCCTGCAGAACCCTCCGGAACCTTACAGAATCCCACAGACTCCTACAGACTTCTGCGGGCACTTACACAACCCTACAGGTCCCTACGGAAATCTACGGGACTCTATGGGCCCCTAGGGTACCCTATAGATTTCGACGGAACCCTACGAGCCCCTCTGGAACCCTACAGAATACTCCAGGACCCGACAGCACTCTACAAGACCCTTAGCAACACAACGGAACCTCACGAAAACCCTATGGGCTCCTACAGAACACTGTAGGTGCCTACGGAAACCTACAGACCCCTACGGAAGACTACCAGCCACTACAGAAAAATATGGCCCCTACGGAACTCTACGGAACCTGGCAGAAACACTGTGGGCCCCTACAGGCCCTTGCGGGCACTTGCAGAACTCTGCAGGAACCCGCGGAACTTTATGGAACCCTACCAGCCCCTACGGAAGCCTAAAGACCCTTGCAGGCAGTTACGGAACGGTACAGGGCCCTAGGGAACTTTACCAGCCACTACGGAACTCTACGGGCCCCTACGGAACCCTGCAGAACCCTCCAGAACCTTACAGAATCCCACGGATTCCTACAGACTCCTGCGGGCACTTACTCAACCCTAGAGGACCCTACGGAACACTACTGGCTCCTGCGGTACTCCAGAGGCCTCTAGGGAACCTACGAAGCTCTACGGAACCCTATGGATCCTTACGGAACAGTACGGGCCCCTTCAGACCTCTGCGGGCGCTTATGGAAACCTACAGGACCCTACGGAACTGTACGAGACTCTACAGGCCCCTAGGGAACACCACAGGCCCCTACGGAACCCTACACAACCCTCCGGAAACATATGGCACCCTACAAGCTCCTACCAACCCCTGCGGGCACTTACACAACCCTACAGGTCCCTACGGCAATCTACGGGACTCTACGGGCCCCTAGGGAACCCTTCAGATTTCGACGGAACCCTACGAGGCCCTCTGGAACCCTACAGAATACTCCAGGACCCGACAGCACTCTACAAGACCCTTAGCAACACAACGGAACCTCACGAAAACCCTATGGGCTCCTACAGAACACTGCAGGTGCCTACGGAACCCTACAGACCCCTACGGAACCCTACAGACACCTGCGGGCACTTACGGAACCCTGCAGGCCCCTACAGAACCCTACAGGTCCATACAGAACCCCACAGGGCCCTACGGAACTTTACCAGCCACTACGGAACTCTACGGGTCCCTACGGAACCCTGCAGAACCCTCCGGAACCTTACAGAATCCCACAGACTCCTACAGACTTCTGCGGGCACTTACACAACCCTACAGGTCCCTACGGAAATCTACGGGACTCTATGGGCCCCTAGGGTACCCTTCAGATTTCGACGGAACCCTACGAGCCCCTCTGGAACCCTACAGAATACTCCAGGACCCGACAGCACTCTACAAGACCCTTAGCAACACAACGGAACCTCACGAAAACCCTATGGGCTCCTACAGAACACTGTAGGTGCCTACGGAAACCTACAGACCCCTACGGAATACTACCAGCCACTACAGAAAAATATGGCCCCTACGGAACTCTACGGAACCTGGCAGAAACACTGTGGGCCCCTACAGGCCCTTGCGGGCACTTGCAGAACTCTGCAGGAACCCGCGGAACTTTATGGAACCCTACCAGCCCCTACGGAAGCCTAAAGACCCTTGCAGGCAGTTACGGAACGGTACAGGGCCCTAGGGAACTTTACCAGCCACTACGGAACTCTACGGGCCCCTACGGAACCCTGCAGAACCCTCCAGAACCTTACAGAATCCCACGGATTCCTACAGACTCCTGCGGGCACTTACTCAACCCTAGAGGACCCTACGGAACACTACTGGCTCCTGTGGTACTCCAGAGGCCTCTAGGGAACCTACGAAGC